>NW_027259138.1:10000-39991 GCF_045791955.1 Oncorhynchus clarkii lewisi | reverse complement strand
CTTGGGATGGACAACAGACTCCCCTTCCCAAATCAACTTGGGATGGACAACAGAATCTCCTTCCCAAATCAACTTGGGATGGACAACAGACTCACCTTCCCAAATCTCCTTGGGATGGACAACAGACTCACCTTCCCCATCTCCTTGTGGAACTTCTCCTCGAAGCCAGCCATACTCTGGAAGGTGCTAACGTAGAAGCCAACACGACTATGGAGACAGAGAGAGGGTATGGAGATGGAGAAAAGAGATGATAAACCTTATTGAAATGTCTTAGTGTATAGTTAGTATTGTCTATAATATAGAACGCAACAAATACATATATTTTCTTTTTTCTTCCATTCCAGATGTACCTGTTCCATTCCAGATGTACCTGTTCCATTCCAGATGTACCTGTTCCATTACAGATGTACCTGTTCCATTCCAGATGTACCTGTTCCATAGTGAGATGTACCTGTTCCATTCCAGACGTACCTGTTGCATTCCAGATGTACCTGTTCCATTCCAGATGTACCTGTTCCATTCCAGATGTACCTGTTGCATTCCAGATGTACCTGTTCCATTCCAGATGTACCTGTTCCATAGTGAGATGCACCTGTTCCATTCCAGATGTACTTGTTCCATAGTGAGATGTACCTGTTCCATTCCAGATGTACCTGTTCCATTCCAGATGTACCTGTTCCATTCCAGATGTACCTGTTCCATTCCAGATGTACCTGTTGCATTCCAGATGTACCTGTTCCATTCCAGATGTACCTGTTCCATAGTGAGATGCACCTGTTCCATTCCAGATGTACTTGTTCCATAGTGAGATGTACCTGTTCCATTCCAGATGTACCTGTTCCATTCCAGATGTACCTGTTCCATTCCAGACGTACCTGTTGCATTCCAGATGTACCTGTTCCATTCCAGATGTACCTGTTCCATTCCAGATGCACCTGTTCCATTCCAGATGTACCTGTTCCATTCCAGATGTACCTGTTCCATTCCAGATGTACCTGTTCCATTCCAGATGTACCTGTTCCATTCCAGATGCACCTGTTCCATTCCAGATGTACCTGTTCCATTCCAGATGTACCTGTTCCATTCCAGATGTACCTGTTCCATAGTGAGATGTACCTGTTCCATTCCAGATGTACCTGTTCCATAGTGAGATGTACCTGTTCCATTCCAGACGTACCTGTTCCATAGTGAGATGTACCTGTTCCATAGTGAGATGTACCTGTTCCATTCCAGACATACCTGTTCCATTCCAGATGTACCTGTTCCATTCCAGATGTACCTGTTCCATAGTGAGATGTACCTGTTCCATAGTGAGATGTACCTGTTCCATTCCAGACATACCTGTTCCATTCCAGATGTACCTGTTCCATTCCAGATGTACCTGTTCCATTCCAGATCTACCTGTTCCATTCCAGATGTACCTGTTCCATTCCAGATCTACCTGTTCCATTCCAGATGTACCTGTTCCATTCCAGACGTACCTGTTCCATTCCAAACGTACCTGTTCCATAGTGAGATGTACCTGTTCCATTCCAGACGTACCTGTTCCATTCCAGATGTACCTGTTCCATTCCAGATCTACCTGTTCCATTCCAGATGTACCTGTTCCATTCCAGACGTACCTGTTCCATTCCAAACGTACCTGTTCCATAGTGAGGGCAGTTCCTCCTGAAGATCTTCATTAATCTCCTCAAACACCTTCTGAGCTCTCTCCAACTCATCCTCCGCCTGACACACACGCACACGCACACACACACACACACACGCACACGCACACGCACACGCACACACACACACACACAATATCTGTCACAAGGCACTGATAATTATTTTCATCACTTTCCATTCCAATACACTACACACTGAGAGGATAAAACATTATGAACACCTGCTCTTCCTGTTCCAATACACTACACACTGAGTGGACAGTGTGTGAGTGGCACCAGTTTGTGCCAAGAACTGCAACGCTGCTGGGTTCTTCACGCTCAACAGTTTCCTGTGTGTATCAAGAATGGTCCACCACCCAAAGGACATCCAGCCAACTTGACACAACTGTGGGAAGCATTGGAGTCGACATGGGCCAGCATCCCTGTGGAACGCTTTCGACACCTTGTAGAGTCCATGCCCTGACGAATTGTGGCTGTTCTGAGGGCAAAAGGGGGAGTTCAACTCAATATTAGGAAGGTGAACAACCAACTACTGGCCAACTAATAGCCAACTACTGTATGCTCAAAAATTTGTACGTTTTATTCACACTCTGTGTTTTTCAGTGAATCTTTCATTTGATTTTGAAAACCAGAACTCCCTGGCGTGAAGACAAAGGTTTTGTGTTCGGGAAAGAAGCTGTGGAAAATAGAGGCTCTTTCTAAACGTCTAAAACTATTGCAGGCAGATTATATACTAGACTACATTCTGAAATCCCCATGAAAGCACTAGTCGACAGGGTGGTTGGCAAGGGTGATGGACCCACCTGGTTCCTAGAGAGGTTACTCTGAGCAATGTTGTGGGCTGACAGGATGCCCTGAGCCCAAACTGGAGTGGCCCTCTCCAACAGAGACACTGGCTGGAGATTGGAAGAGAGAGGGAAGACAGAGAGGAGAAAGAGAGAGGAGAAAGAGAGAGGAGAAAGAGTGAGCGAGAGAGAGAGAGGGGAGGGGTGGAGAGGGAGAGAGAGAAATAGAGAGAGACAGAGAGAGAGAGAGAGAGAGAGAGATGAGAGCGAGAGAGAGAGTCATTTTAAACAGATATATTTAGTTCTGAGTAAATTACTGGCAAACAGAGACAACAGATTGATGTTATTAAAAGGGCCACATATCCATTGATGGAGAGGTCCTGTTACCTTGGTGATCTTGATGCCCCCATCCTTTCCTTTCTTCCCCTTATTGGTCGAAAGGTGGTTGTGTCTGGCGCTGTCGTAGTCCACAAGCTTCCTGTCACGCTTTGCAATACGAGACTGAAGAAGAAGAAGATGACTTTATTGTCCAGAGAAGGAGGGGGAGGGGGAGAAAGACTAACACACACCTGATGAGAACAGGTTGGTAGGCAGTATGTATGAATCAAAGCTAATCATTAGGAAGAGAGTACGACGATGACAATCCTACCTTAATACCAGGGAACTGCCCCAGGTATGATCCTACCTTAATATCAGGGAACTGCCCCAGGTATTCAGGGACCTGCCCCAGGTATGATCCTAACTTAATATCAGGGAACTGGCCCGGGTATGATCCTACCTTAATATCAGGGAACTGCCCCAGGTATTCAGGGACCTGCCCCAGGTATGATCCTAACTTAATATCAGGGAACTGGCCCGGGTATGATCCTACCTTAATATCAGGGAACTGCCTCAGGTATGATCCTACCTTAATATCAGGGAACTGCACCAGGTATGATCCTACCTTAATATCAGGGAACTGCCCCAGGTATGATCCTACCTTAATATCAAGGAACTGCCCCAGGTATTCAGGGAACTGGCCCGGGTATGATCCTACCTTAATATCAGGGAACTGCCCCAGGTATGATCCTACCTTAATATCAGGGAACTGCCCCAGGTATGATCCTACCTTAATACCAGGGAACTGCCCCAGGTATGATCCTACCTTAATGTCTGGGAACTGCCCCTGGTATGATCCTACCTTAATGTCAGGGAACTGCCCCAGGTATGATCCTACCTTAATGTCAGGGAACTGCCCCAGGTATGATCCTACCTTAATATCAGGGAACTGCCCCAGGTATTCAGGAAACTGCCCCAGGTATGATCCTACCTTATTATCAGGGAACTGCCCCAGGTATGATCCTACCTTAATATCAGGGAACTGCCCCAGGTATTCAGGGAACTGCCCCAGGTATGATCCTACCTTATTATCAGGGAACTTCCCCAGGTATGATCCTACCTTAATATCAGGGAACTGCCCCAGGTATGATCCTACCTTAATATCAGGGAACTGCCCCAGGTATGATCCTACCTTAATATCAGGGAACTTCCCCAAGTATGACCCTACCTTAATATCAGGGAACTGCCCCAGGTATGTGTCCATGGATATCAAAGCATTATCCACAAGCTTCTGATGGAAGTCTGTCCACAGAACGTCAGTGTCCTGCAACCGGATCAGAAACAAGGAAGTCACCATTAAATTACACACACACACACACACACACACACACACACACACACACACATACACACATACACACACACACACACACACACACACACACACACACAGACACATACACAGACACACACACGCGCGCGCACACACACACACACACACACACAAACACATACACAATTTATTTACCTGTATATAGAGCAGACACATGACAACACTTGCTATAACGTAAACAGTATATGGTAGTGGGGTTGGCTGAGTCAAAGGTTTAGCTGAGCCAAAGGGTTAGTTGAGTCAAAGGGTTAGCTGAGTCAAAGGTTTAGCTGAGCCAAAGGTTTAGCTGAGCCAAAGGGTTAGCTGAGCCAAAGGGTAAGTTGAGTCAAAGGGTTAGCTGAGTCAAAGGGTTAGTTGAGTCAAAGGGTTAGCTGAGTCAAAGGGTTAGTTGAGTCAAAGGGTAAGTTGAGTCAAAGGGTTAGCTGAGTCAAAGGGTTAGCTGAGTCAAAGGGTTAGTTGAGTCAAAGGGTAAGTTGAGTCAAAGGGTTAGTTGAGTCAAAGGGTTAGCTGAGTCAAAGGGTTAGCTGAGTCAAAGGCTTAGCTGAGTCAAAGGGTTAGTTGAGTCAAAGGGTAAGTTGATTCAAAGGGTTAGCTGAGCCAAAGGGTTAGCTGAGTCAAAGGGTTAGCTGAGTCAAAGGGTTAGCTGAGTCAAAGGGTTAGCTGAGTCAAAGGGTTAGTTGAGTCAAAGGGTTAGCTGAGTCAAAGGGTTAGTTGAGTCAAAGGGTAAGTTGAGTCAAAGGGTTAGCTGAGTCAAATGGTAAGTTGAGTCAAAGGGTTAGTTGAGTCAAAGGGTAAGTTGAGTCAAAGGGTTAGCTGAGCAAAAGGGTTAGCTGAGTCAAAGGGTTAGCTGAGTCAAAGGGTTAGCTGAGTCAAATGGTAAGTTGAGTCAAAGGGTTAGCTGAGTCAAAGGGTTAGCTGAGTCAAAGGGTTAGTTGAGTCAAAGGGTAAGTTGAGTCAAAGGGTTAGTTGAGTCAAAGGGTTGGCTGAGTCAAAGGGTTAGCTGAGTCAAAGGGTTAGCTGAGTCAAAGAGTTAGTTGAGTCAAAGGGTTAGCTGAGTCAAAGGGTTAGTTGAGTCAAAGGGTAAGTTGAGTCAAAGGGTTAGCTGAGTCAAAGGGTAAGTTGAGTCAAAGGGTTAGCTGAGAAAGGGTTAGTTGAGTCAAAGGGTAAGTTGAGTCAAAGGGTAAGTTGAGTCAAAGGGTAAGTTGAGTCAAAGGGTTAGCTGAGCCAAAGGGTTAGTTGAGTCAAAGGGTTAGCTGAGTCAAAGGTTTAGCTGAGCCAAAGGTTTAGCTGAGCCAAAGGGTTAGCTGAGCCAAAGGGTAAGTTGAGTCAAAGGGTTAGCTGAGTCAAAGGGTTAGCTGAGTCAAAGGGTTAGTTGAGTCAAAGGGTAAGTTGAGTCAAAGGGTTAGCTGAGTCAAAGGGTAAGTTGAGTCAAAGGGTTAGCTGAGAAAGGGTTAGTTGAGTCAAAGGGTAAGTTGAGTCAAAGGGTAAGTTGAGTCAAAGGGTAAGTTGAGTCAAAGGTTTAGCTGAGCCAAAGGGTTAGTTGAGTCAAAGGGTTAGCTGAGTCAAAGGTTTAGCTGAGCCAAAGGTTTAGCTGAGCCAAAGGGTTAGCTGAGCCAAAGGGTAAGTTGAGTCAAAGGGTTAGCTGAGTCAAAGGGTTAGTTGAGTCAAAGGGTTAGCTGAGTCAAAGGGTTAGTTGAGTCAAAGGGTAAGTTGAGTCAAAGGGTTAGCTGAGTCAAAGGGTTAGCTGAGTCAAAGGGTTAGTTGAGTCAAAGGGTAAGTTGAGTCAAAGGGTTAGTTGAGTCAAAGGGTTAGCTGAGTCAAAGGGTTAGCTGAGTCAAAGGCTTAGCTGAGTCAAAGGGTTAGTTGAGTCAAAGGGTAAGTTGATTCAAAGGGTTAGCTGAGCCAAAGGGTTAGCTGAGTCAAAGGGTTAGCTGAGTCAAAGGGTTAGCTGAGTCAAAGGGTTAGCTGAGTCAAAGGGTTAGTTGAGTCAAAGGGTTAGCTGAGTCAAAGGGTTAGTTGAGTCAAAGGGTAAGTTGAGTCAAAGGGTTAGCTGAGTCAAATGGTAAGTTGAGTCAAAGGGTTAGTTGAGTCAAAGGGTAAGTTGAGTCAAAGGGTTAGCTGAGCAAAAGGGTTAGCTGAGTCAAAGGGTTAGCTGAGTCAAAGGGTTAGCTGAGTCAAATGGTAAGTTGAGTCAAAGGGTTAGCTGAGTCAAAGGGTTAGCTGAGTCAAAGGGTTAGTTGAGTCAAAGGGTAAGTTGAGTCAAAGGGTTAGTTGAGTCAAAGGGTTGGCTGAGTCAAAGGGTTAGCTGAGTCAAAGGGTTAGCTGAGTCAAAGAGTTAGTTGAGTCAAAGGGTTAGCTGAGTCAAAGGGTTAGTTGAGTCAAAGGGTAAGTTGAGTCAAAGGGTTAGCTGAGTCAAAGGGTAAGTTGAGTCAAAGGGTTAGCTGAGAAAGGGTTAGTTGAGTCAAAGGGTAAGTTGAGTCAAAGGGTAAGTTGAGTCAAAGGGTAAGTTGAGTCAAAGGGTTAGCTGAGCCAAAGGGTTAGCTGAGTCAAAGGGTTAGCTGAGTCAAAGGGTTAGCTGAGTCAAAGGGTTAGTTGAGTCAAAGGGTTAGTTGAGTCAAAGGGTAAGTTGAGTCAAAGGGTTAGTTGAGTCAAAGGGTAAGTTGAGTCAAAGGGTTAGCTGAGCCAAAGGGTTAGCTGAGTCAAAGGGTTAGCTGAGTCAAAGGGTTAGCTGAGTCAAATGGTAAGTTGAGTCAAAGGGTTAGCTGAGTCAAATGGTTATCTGAGTCAAAGGGTTAGCTGAGTCAAAGGGTTACTTGAGTCAAAGGGTTAGCTGAGTCAAAGGGTTAGCTGAGTCAAAGGGTTAGTTGAGTCAAAGGGTTAGCTGAGTCAAAGGGTTGGCTGAGTCAAAGGGTTAGCTGAGTCAAAGGGTTGGCTGAGTCAAAGGGTTACACCATAACCCATATATTTTATCTGTAATAGTATTTCAACAATTTATCATGCACTCAAACTCAAACTGCACTTTTCAAAGGTGTGGTGATATTTAATTCAGTACAGAAATGTGTAGATGTGGAACATCTCACCGCAAGGTGGCTCAATTTACCCTGTCCCTAGGCTCAACATACCCTGCTGTCCCTAGGCTCAAAATACCCTGCTGTCCCTAGGCTCAACATACCCTGTCCCTAGGCTCAACATACCCTGTCCCTAGGCTCAACATACCCTGCTGTCCCTAGGCTCAACATACCCTGCTGTCCCTAGGCTCAACATACCCTGCTGTCCCTAGGCTCAACATACCCTGTCCCCAGGCTCAACATACCCTGTCCCTAGGCTCAAAATACCCTGCTAAATATGAAACGACATACAGTCCTGAGTCTGTGACTCCACTGAGTGTGTAAAACACAAATGTATTACCTCAACGTTGTTTCCCAACTTCTCTAAGCCTCTATTTACACTAGAGAGAGAAGAACGTGGAGAAAATGAAGAGACAAATGAAGGCACAAATAAGGCATTAATGAATGAACGAGCACGGATAATGAGAATAGCAAAAGTATAGGTAGGTATTGAGAAGAACACAATGAACAGGGAACTGATGAGAGAGTAGAGGGAGAGGAGAGAGAGAGGAGAGAGAGGAGAGAGAGAGGAGAGAGAGGAGATGAACAGGGAACTGATGAGAGAGTAGAGGGAGAGGAGAGAGAGAGGAGAGAGAGGAGATGAACAGGGAACTGATGAGAGAGGAGAGAGAGAGGAGAGAGAGAGAGGAGAGAGAGGAGAGAGAGAGGAGATGAACAGGAAACTGATGAGAGAGTAGAGGGAGAGGAGAGAGAGAGGAGAGAGAGGAGATGAACAGGGAACTGATGAGAGGAGAGAGAGAGAGGAGAGAGAGAGGAGAGAGAGGGGAGAGAGAGAGGAGAGAAATGGGAGAGAGAGGAGATGAACAGGGAACTGATGAGAGAGGAGAGAGAGATGAGAGAGAGGAAACTGATGAGAGAGGAGAGAGAGGAAACTGATGAGAGAGGAGAGAGAGGGGATGAACAAGGAAATGATGAGAGAGGAGAGAGAAGATGAACAGGGAACTGATGAAAGAGAAGAGGGTAGGCTCATTCAACCATTGAGGGGGGTCAGGGTGGTGGATCAGGATGGTGGGTCAGGATGGTGGATCAGGATGGTGGATCAGGATGGTGGGTCAAGGTGGTGGATCAGGATGGTGGATCAGGATGGTGGATCAGGATGGTGGGTCAAGGTGGTGGATCAGGATGGTGGGTCAGGGTGGTGGATCAGGATGGTGGGTCAAGGTGGTGGATCAGGATGGTGGATCAGGATGGTGGGTCGAGGTGGTGGGTCAGGATGGTGGATCAGGATGGTGGGTCAGGATGGTGGATCAGGATGGTGGATCAGGATGGTGGGTCAAGGTGGTGGATCAGGATGGTGGGTCAAGGTGGTGGATCAGGATGGTGGATCAGGATGGTGGGTCGAGGTGGTGGGTCAGGATGGTGGATCAGGATGGTGGGTCAGGATGGTGGATCAGGATGGTGGGTCAGGGTGGTGGATCAGGGTGGTGGGTCAGGGTGGTGGATCAGGATGGTGGGTCAGGGTGGTGGATCAGGGTGGGGGATAAGGATGGTGGGTCAGGGTGGTGGATCAGGGTTGTGGATCAGGGTGGTGGATCAGGATGGTGGGTCAGGGTGGTGGATCAGGGTTGTGGATCAGGATGGTGGGTCAGGGTGGTGGATCAGGGTTGTGGATCAGGATGGTGGATCAGGATGGTGGGTCAGGATGGTGGATCAGGATGGTGGGTCAGGATGGTGGATCAGGATGGTGGGTCAGGGTGGTGGGTCAGGATGGTGGATGTTGAGGTCTTAGAGCTGCAGTCTGTTAAATGCTCTAGAGAGAGTCGAGGAATTAAAGCTGCAGTCTGTTAAATGCTCTAGAGAGAGTTGAGGAATTAGAGCTGCAGTCTGTTAAATGCTCTAGAGAGAGTCGACGAATTAGAGCTGCAGTCTGTTAAATGGTCTAGAAAAAGTCGAGGACTTAGAGCTGCAGTCTTAAATGGTCATTTCAATTAGCAGGACTGCCGTTATGTTTTTTTTCCATTACCAGAATGTAACTTTAATACAGTTAAAAAGGAATGTGTCGGTCTGCTAGATCAACCTGTCCTAACACGCTAGTACAGCTCTATGCTCTAATACCAACCTGTCCTAACACACTAGTACAGCTCTATGCTCTAATACCAACCTGTCCTAACACACTAGTACAGCTCTATACTCTAATACCAACCTGTCCTAACACACTAGTACAGCTCTATGCTCTAATACCAACCTGTCCTAACACACTAGTACAGCTATATGCTCTAATACCAACCTGTCCTAACACACTAGTACAGCTCTATGCTCTAATACCAACCTGTCCTAACACACTAGTACAGCTCTATACTCTAATACCAACCTGTCCTAACACACTAGTACAGCTCTATGCTCTAATACCAACCTGTCCTAACACACTAGTACAGCTATATGCTCTAATACCAACCTGTCCTAACACACTAGTACAGCTCTATGCTCTAATACCAACCTGTCCTAACACACTAGTACAGCTATATGCTCTAATACCAACCTGTCCTAACACACTAGTACAGCTCTATGCTCTAATACCAACCTGTCCTAACACACTAGTACAGCTCTATGCTCTAATACCAACCTGTCCTAACACACTAGTACAGCTCTATGCTCTAATACCAACCTGTCCTAACACACTAGTACAGCTCTATGCTCTAATACCAACCTGTCCTAACACACTAGTACAGCTCTATGCTCTAATACCAACCTGTCCTAACACACTAGTACAGCTCTATGCTCTAATACCAACCTGTCCTAACACACTAGTACAGCTCTATGCTCTAATACCAACCTGTCCTAACACACTAGTACAGCTCTATGCTCTAATACCAACCTGTCCTAACACACTAGTACAGCTCTATGCTCTAATACCAACCTGTCCTAACACACTAGTACAGCTCTATGCTCTAATACCAACCTGTCCTAACACACTAGTACAGCTCTATGCTCTAATACCAACCTGTCCTAACACACTAGTACAGCTCTATGCTCTAATACCAACCTGTCCTAACACACTAGTACAGCTCTATGCTCTAATACCAACCTGTCCTAACACACTAGTACAGCTCTATGCTCTAATACCAACCTGTCCTAACACACTAGTACAGCTCCTACTTCTGACACAAGGGAAAGTGATGGTGAGAATGACAGTGAGTGAGAGAGAGAGAGTGAGAGAGACAGGTAGAAAAACAGGGAGAGAGAGTGACAGAGACAGGGAGAGAGAGAGTGAGAGTGTGAGCGAGAGTGAGCGAGAGAGAGTAAGAGAGACAGGGACAGAGAGAGTGAGCTAGAGTGAGAGAGAGTAAGAGAGACAGGGACAGAGAGAGTGAGCTAGAGTGAGAGAGAGTAAGAGAGACAGGGACAGAGAGAGTGAGCTAGAGTGAGAGAGAGTAAGAGAGACAGGGTAGGTAGGGTAGGTTCTCTGTCCATAGAGAATGGAGGGTGTTGGTATTGAATGTAACCAGAATTAAAAGTCCACTTTTATCCTTTGCGGATGGTATTGGGACTACTGTTATTTTGAAGGACTTTTTGAAGGAGAAAGAAGGAGAAAGAAGGAGAAAGAAGGAGAAAGAAGGAGAAAGAAGGAGAAAGAAGGAGAAAGAAGGAGAAAGAAGGAGAAAGAAGGAGAAAGAAGGAGAAAGAAGGAGAAAGAGACAGGGAGCGAGAGAGTGAAAGAGACAGGGGGGAGAGTGAGAGAGACAAGGAGAGAGAGTGAGAGAAACATGGAGAGAGACAGGGAGAGAGAAGGAAAGATTGAGGGCTGAGAAACTGTGACAGAGGAAGAGACAGGGAGGGACTGACAGAGGAGAGACTGACAGAGGAGAGACTGACAGAGGAGACTGACAGATGAGACTGACAGAGAAGAGACTGACAGAGGAGAGACTGACAGAGGAAACTGACAGAGGAGAGTTTGACAGAGGAGAGACTGACAGAGGAGAGACTGGCAGAGGAGAGACTGACAAAGGAGACTGACAGAGGAAGAGACGGGGAGGGATTTACAGAGGAGAGACTGACAGAGGAGAGAGACAGGGAGGGACTGACAGAGGAGAGACTGACAGAGGAGAGTCTGACAGAGAAGAGACTGACAGAGGAAGTGACAGGGAGGGACTTACATAGGAGAGACTGACAGAGGAGAGACTGACAGAGGAGAGTCTGACAGAGGAGAGACTGACAGAGGAAGAGGCAGGGAGAGACTGACAGAGGAGAGACTGACAGAGGAGAGTCTGACAGAGGAGAGTGACAGAGGAAGAGACAGGGAGGGACTTACAGAGGAGAGAGAAGAGGGACAGAGGGAACATAAGGAAGTTAATCTGACTTTTTGTAGCATAAATAAAGGTGACCTCTGACCTCGACGATGGAGTCCACATCCTCTTTGCCGTACCACTCCGGCTCGTACATGTCAGACAGACACTCCTTAAGGTTCTTGGAGGATTCGTGCATCGCTGTCGACAGACAGAGAGACAGACACACTTGCCAGTGAAGAACCAGTGCTGTGCAGTGATCGTAGTGAGGAACACACCATAGTTCTACACCGATTATCGGCATCTGGGTTGTGTCAATTAAGGACCACAAAGGAAAAACACTTTAATGAATAGGTTTTGGAAATGACAAATGAAAGTAGCGTTTGTTATTGAACAAGTCCAAGTAGTCCCTCCTTGTTTCAGTTTTAGGACTGAAGTCTTATTGAAGGTGTATGCAGACATCACGGTCTTACTTTGTACTGCCGCCAGGTAGACCCTCAGGTCTTTCTGCAGTTTGGAGCCCTCTGTCTGAAAACAGAACACACCTGATGTCACACACGGTACAGCTCTGGTGGGTGAGACAAGGTAAGACTGTGGATTGAATTAGAGACGGAGAAGGAATGGAGGCTGCTACTGTATGGGGATCGGTTGGGTTTTTTACAATATGTCAACGGTTGTTTCAGTCCAGGACTGGAGTCTTAATGGGTATGTAAACATCACAGAAAGAAATTCAACTTTGTTTTGCAGCGTCCTCCCTTCCTCTCATCCATCCCTTCCTCTCATCCATCCCTTCCTCTCATCCCCCCTTCCTCTCATCCATCCCTTCCTCTCATCCCCCTTCCTCTCATCCCCCTTCCTCTCATCCATCCCTTCCTCTCATCCCCCTTCCTCTCATCCCCCTTCCTCTCATCCATCCCTTCCTCTCATCCCCCCTTCCTCTCATCCATCCCTTCCTCTCATCCCCCTTCCTCTCATCCCCCTTCCTCTCATCCATCCCTTCCTCTCATCCATCCCTTCCTTCCTCTCATCCATCCCTTCCTCTCATCCATCCCCCTTCCTCTCATCCATCCCTTCCTCTCATCCCCCCTTCCTCTCATCCCCCTTCCTCTCATCCATCCCTTCCTCTCATCCATCCCTTCCTCTCATCCCCCCTTCCTCTCATCCATCCCTTCCTCTCATCCATCCCTTCCTCTCATCCCCCTTCCTCTCATCCCCCTTCCTCTCATCCATCCCTTCCTCTCATCCATCCCTTCCTCTCATCCCCCTTCCTCTCATCCATCCCTTCCTCTCATCCCCCTTCCTCTCATCCCCCTTCCTCTCATCCATCCCTTCCTCTCATCCCCCTTCCTCTCATCCATCCCTTCCTCTCATCCATCCCCCTTCCTCTCATCCATCCCTTCCTCTCATCCCCCCTTCCTTCTCTCATCCATCCCTTCCTCTCATCCCCCTTCCTCTCATCCATCCCTTCCTCTCATCCATCCCTTCCTCTCATCCATCCCTTCCTCTCATCCCCCTTCCTCTCATCCATCCCTTCCTCTCATCCCCCCTTCCTCTCATCCATCCCTTCCTCTCATCCATCCCTTCCTCTCATCCATCCCTTCCTCTCATCCCCCTTCCTCTCATCCCCCTTCCTTCCTCTCATCCCCCCTTCCTCTCATCCATCCCCCTTCCTCTCATCCCCCTTCCTCTCATCCCCCTTCCTCTCATCCCCCTTCCTCTCATCCCCCTTCCTCTCATCCATCCCTTCCTCTCATCCATCCCTTCCTCTCATCCCCCTTCCTCTCATCCATCCCTTCCTCTCATCCATCCCTTCCTCTCATCCCCCTTCCTCTCATCCCCCTTCCTCTCATCCCTTCCTCTCATCCATCCCTTCCTCTCATCCCTTCCTCTCATCCCTTCCTCTCATCCATCCCTTCCTCTCATCCCCCTTCCTTCCCCCCTTCCTCTCATCCCCCTTCCTCTCATCCATCCCTTCCTCTCATCCATCCCTTCCTCTCATCCATCCCTTCCTCTCATCCCCCCTTCCTCCCTTCCTCTCATCCCCCTTCCTCTCATCCCCCTTCCTCTCATCCATCCCTCCATCCCTTCCTCTCATCCCCCTTCCTCTCATCCCCCCTTCCTCTCATCCATCCCTTCCTCTCATCCCCCTTCCTCTCATCCATCCCTTCCTCTCATCCCCCTTCCTCTCATCCCCCTTCCTCTCATCCATCCCTTCCTCTCATCCCCCTTCCTCTCATCCATCCCTTCCTCTCATCCCCCTTCCTCTCATCCCCCTTCCTCTCATCCCCCTTCCTCTCCTCCCCCTTCCTCTCATCCATCCCTTCCTCTCATCCCCCTTCCTCTCATCCCCCTTCCTCTCATCCATCCCTTCCTCTCATCCCCCTTCCTCTCATCCATCCCTTCCTCTCATCCATCCCTTCCTCTCATCCATCCCTTCCTCTCATCCCCCTTCCTCTCATCCATCCCTTCCTCTCATCCCCCTTCCTCTCATCCATCCCTTCCTCTCATCCATCCCTTCCTCTCATCCCCCTTCCTCTCATCCCCCTTCCTCTCATCCATCCCTTCCTCTCATCCATCCCTTCCTCTCATCCCCCTTCCTCTCATCCCCCTTCCTCTCATCCATCCCTTCCTCTCATCCCCCTTCCTCTCATCCCCCCTTCCTCTCATCCATCCCTTCCTCTCATCCCCCTTCCTCTCATCCATCCCTTCCTCTCATCCCCCTTCCTCTCATCCCCCTTCCTCTCATCCCCCTTCCTCTCATCCCCCTTCCTCTCATCCATCCCTTCCTCTCATCCCCCTTCCTCTCATCCCCCTTCCTCCCATCCATCCCTTCCTCTCATCCCCCTTCCTCTCATCCATCCCTTCCTCTCATCCATCCCTTCCTCTCATCCATCCCTTCCTCTCATCCCCCTTCCTCTCATCCATCCCTTCCTCTCATCCCCCTTCCTCTCATCCATCCCTTCCTCTCATCCATCCCTTCCTCTCATCCCCCTTCCTCTCATCCATCCCTTCCTCTCATCCCCCTTCCTCTCATCCATCCCTTCCTCTCATCCCCCTTCCTCTCATCCATCCCTTCCTCTCATCCCCCTTCCTCTCATCCCTCCCTTCCTCTCATCCCCCTTCCTCTCATCCATCCCTTCCTCTCATCCCCCTTCCTCTCATCCCCCCTTCCTCTCATCCATCCCTTCCTCCCATCCCCCCTTCCTCCCATCCCCCCTTCCTCTCATCCCCCTTCCTCTCAATTTAAAAGCATTGGGCCAGTAACTGACAAAAATCACTAGTTTGAAACATCGAGCTGACGCGATGCGATGTGTCGATGTCTCCATGAGCAAGGCACTTAACCCTAATCGCTCCAGTACGTCGCTCTGGGAAAAAAAACAGCATCTTCTAAATGACTAAAACGTAAAATGGTTCGGTCCGTACAAGATTCTTACGTATTGTTTGTTGAAGTTGATAACTCCCTCCTCAAATGCAACATCTCTGGTCTCATCTGCTTTCCCCAGTTTCTGCATAACCTGGAAGACATTTAAAGACGTTGAACAAGACAAGACGTTGAACATTCATCTTCATCCTGGCCCGTGGTAGATACAGCAGAGGAAACACTGTCTCTCCTTCATACAGCATGTGTCACTAAGACAATCACAATCTTCATGTACAGTGAAGGAGACACACTGGATACACTTATATAACAATGTTGTTTTTTCCCAATTTCGTGGTATCCAATTGTTGCTACTATCTTGTCTCATCGCTACAACTCCCGTACGGGCTCGGGAGAGACGAAGGTTGAAAGTCATGTGTCCTCCGATACACAACCCAACCAAGCCGCACTGCTTCTTAACACAGCGCGCATCCAACCCGGAAGCCAGCCAATGTGTCGGAGGAAACACCGTGCACCTGGCGACCTTGGTTAGCGTACACTGCGCCCAGCCCGCCACAGGAGTCGCTGGTGCGCGATGAGACAAGGACACCCCTACCGACCAAGCCATCCCTAACGACGCTAGGCCAATTGTGCGTCGCCCCACGGAACTCCCGGGCGCGGCCGGTTACGACAGAGCCTGGGCGCGAACCCAGACTCTGATGGCACAGCTGGCGCTGCAGTACAGCGCCCTTAACCACTGCGCCACCCGGGAGGCCCTTTCTATTACAATGATGATGAACACAGCAGAGTAACCATATTATACTGTATGTACTGATGAATACAGCAGAGTATCCATGTTATACTGTATCTACTGATGAATACAACAGAACCATGTTATACTGTATCTACTGATGAATACAGCAGAGTATCCATGTTATACTGTATCTACTGATGAATTTAGCAGAGAGACCATGTTATACTGTATCTACTGATGAATACAACAGAGTATCCATGTTATACTGTATCTACTGATGAATACAACAGAACCATGTTATACTGTATCTACTGATGAATACAGCAGAGTATCCATTTTATACTGTATCTACTGATGAATACAACAGAGTATCCATTTTATACTGTATCTACTGATGGATTTAGCAGAGAGACCATGTTATACTGTATCTACTGATGAATACAGCAGAGTATCCATTTTATACTGTATCTACTGATGAATACAACAGAGTATCCATGTTATACTGTATAATATTCATGGGCTGAATGTTCGTAGTGATGGGACGACGGGGGTGATACTGTACAGTGCTATCGGCCATTGATATTACATCTCGTCTATCCATCCCTCACCTCCCATCCACCCCCCCCCCCCCCCCACCTCCCATCCAGTCATTCCCTCCCATCCCCCCCACCTCCCATCCACCCCCACCTCCCAACCAGACATTCCCTCCCATCTCCTACTGTCCAATAGGGATACAGAACCACTAACACCATCAGGTAATATAGCATTTGAATTACAGCTATATTAACGTTGAACTATATCAAATCTAACCGAAAACTGCTATTAGGTTATGGATGCTACATGGACTGTAGTGGATATTGTAATTAAATAGACACTGCATTATAGCATGCCAGATAGAGATTTATTTTAATTTGCAGAACATCCAATTGCTTTAGCTATTCTAGTAATACAATTATTTACATTGTTCAATTTGGTACACACACCAGCATGTGGCCTATAGGCCTACTGTAAAAGGATATGTATAAGCAAATAACGGATGGATTGAACAACATTCTGTTTAGTATGAGGATGCAGTGACTTAACCAATGGATTGGACTGTACTTTTCTAGCCAATCATTTTGAAAAAACGTTTGCCTAAAAACCGGAAATCAAATGACCCTGCATCGTTAAGACAGTGGATGAATCAACTGATCCTTCATCGTTAAGACAGTGGATGAATCAACTGATCCTCCATCGTTAAGACAGTGGATGAATCAAATACATTACTTTTTAAATATTATTAAAAAAAACACATGGGCTACAGAGAGAATCTGAAGAGCACAATTTGAGGTAATTTGGCATAGAGTCTTACAAGCACGAGACGTGGAAGCTGTGGGAACACGTGGGTCTGTGCAGGTGTGATGTCATCGATGTTTACGTGTCTGTGTATTATTTAAATAATCTCACAACAACTAAATCTACCGCATCCTGTCGACGATAGTGTGTTTTTATAAAGGTTGACGGTCAAGATGTGTCACTGAGTCCTCTCCGGTGAAGTGTCATAGCGGGATGGAACCAGATATCATAATCAAAATAACCCAAAAACAAACGGTAAATAACAACAAATTAAACCGTATTATGTTTCTTACCTTCTCTTGGGCCCGTGTTAATTTCTTCTGCACGTTACTAGTGAGTTTCCCCGCAGTAACCCCCTTCCCCATACCCATCTCAGCCATTTTGTCTTCCCGATAAACTCTCGATTCAATATAATAAAAAATAACAAATCCTACGGATAAAGAAGAAGAGACATCAACGTCGACAAAAACAAATAGTCACCGCTCGTTATTCTAGGCTGAAGCACCGTCACAACGTTTCGTAACGGGTGTCTGTGGGTACCGGATAGACCAAGCGACGGGTCTCCAGCTTCCGTTAGTGTAGCCTTCCGTTACGTCAGTCAGTGGATGATAATAACCAATGTATCGGGGTTTCCTCTTAAAGATAAAAGCTGACGAGCCCACTGCACATCCCACTATTTCCTTAGGTCTACTGGTATTTCCCCTTTACGCACTTGGGGGCGACATTGCTTTGGTCAGCTCACCAAATAAAACGGAAAGTCCTGTCGACTAAAAAAGTCCTGTCGACTAAAAAAGTCCTGTTTGGACTAAAGACTTGATTTTAAAAAGTCCTGTCTGGACTAAAGACTTGACTTTAAAAAGTCCTGTCTGGACTATAGACTTGACTTTAAAAAGTCCTGTCTGGACTAAAGACTTGACTTTAAAAAGTCCTGTCTGGACTAAAGACTTGACTGTAAAAAGTCCTGTCTGGACTAAAGACTTGACTGTAAAAGGTCCTGTTTGGACTAAAGACTTGACGGTAGGTCTACTAACTGTGTGAAGAAGTACAGTATGGAAACAACCAGAGGAAAAGGATGGGCTAGCTAAAGACAAAGGCCGAGGTTAGTGGTCAATGCATCAAACATACATACTGTATGTAGTTTATTATGTGGGCCGGTCCGGCGCTGTCCATGGTGCTGAATCACTTTCAGTCTACTACAGCCTCGGTAGCTGTCCATGGTGCTGAATCACTTTCAGTCTACTACAGCCTCGGTAGCTGTCCATAGTGCTGAATCACTGTCAGTCTACTACAGCCTCGGTACCTGTCCATGGTGCTGAATCACTGTCAGTCTACTACAGTCTCGGTAGCTGTCCATGGTGCTGAATCACTGTCAGTCTACTACAGCCTCGGTAACTGTGGTGGTTCTGAATGGTTAATATTCTGTGTGTGAATGTTGTGGACCACAGATAACACACAGGGGAACGGTTTTCCCTAGATGTTTCTTCTAAATGTAAAGCATGTACATTACAAGCATTAAAAGGCTTTTTAACGCAGCATGATCCTTTCAGATGATCTGATCTAATTATGTATTTGTACTGTATTCTATTTTCTCATATTTATTTAATTTCTCCGACAGTAAATAAAGCCAAGAACAGAACATGACTTCGCCACGTCTCGAGTAGCGCACTTTCCACCCATTGATATTCTCTCCTGTGCTGTAGCCTACAACCCCGTGTTCCTGCGCATAATGGTCTCATCCAAGGCAAACTGGAGCTACGAGATGCCAGCAGAGGAGGCTTATTAGAAACAAAGAAACCACCGCGTCGGATTGGGGGAAGAACAAGAGACAAGACATCTCAAACCAAGAGATGGACACCAATTTATGACAACAGTTTTAATTAAAAACAGGCTTGATTTGATAATTTTAACCATAGGTGGTACATTATTTAGATTGAATATTACAGAGGCTGGGGCTTTGAGAAGTTGTTCTGTAATCCGGATGGATTGGTGGACGGGGGCCAGCGTGCTAGTCTCTGTCAAGCCGTGGTTCTGGGTTCCTCTGTAGCGTTTTGTGCCAGACATTGACTGGGACAGGGTTGACGCACATGACTGTCTTGGATGCAGTGAACTGACACCGCGGAGGATTCAATGGACTCTGGCTGGGAATAGTTGATGCTCTATATGTTGGGTCAGTAAGGAGGTGAGTGAAGCAGGTGCAACTTTCTTTGTTCTTCAATTATACCGGTTGTTGAATGCATTTGAACATTGTGTTGTAGCCTTTCTGATAGAGGAACGCTCGATGACAAGACATGATGGAGACAACTGAAATACAGTAAGATAATAAATTAATTTGTTGGGAAAATGTCACATTATCATGAAAAAAAAAACTGTTTTTTGTAAATGATCCTTGTTTTTGTCATTTTGTTTGTTTCAATAATGTTCCAACTAACGGTTGTTAGCATATGTCTCAACACATTTAATTGTCTCCATATCCATTGTTCTAATATCCCCACCAAACACAATTATTATCGCTGTGGTTATTTATAAACGTTGGTATTTTATTAGATATTAGGGTGTATAATTACCCGCCACAGCATGTAATCGATTCCCCGCGTGCCCGCTGCGCTGCCCGGCGAACTCTTGGCGGAAAGTCACGTGTGTGATTTGAGGACCGGGTCCATCACAATCTGTTTTGACAATTGAGCACATTGTCCATATATAATATAAATAATAACCTATATCTGGCAGAAACGTAGCAGACGGCTTTTAATGGCTTAAAAAATATATATATACCGTTCTGTTTTTGCATCCGCCTATATAAATAAAATTAAAATTAAAAAGACCATGGCCTATGCATTCAGTATAGTTGTTTACGTGTTTCAGTCTTTGCCTATGTGTGTGTGTGTGTGTGTGTGTGTGTGTGTGTGTGTGTGTGTGTGTGTGTATGTGTGTGTGTATGTGTGTGTATGTGTGTGTGTATGTGTGTGTATGTGTGTGTGTGTGTGTGTGTGTGTATGTGTGTGTATGTGTGTGTGTATGTGTGTGTGTGTGTGTGCGTGTGTGTGTGTGTGTGTGTGTGTGTGTGTGTGTGTGTGTGTGTGTGTGTGTGTGTGTGTGTGTGTGTGTGTGTGTGTGTATGTGTACATACGTGTGTGCATATGATGACTTTGGTTAGGACTAGGGTCATTCGGGGTGTATGAGGTGAGATGTAGGCTCAGAGCTGGTAGTCTGAGGTTGGGGCAGTTTAGTTCAAGTTGAAGGGACAATCATGGAAAACAACACACCTGCTGCACTGACACTTGCTTTGGTAACCAGCCGACGGATGAGTCTGGAGGAATGTAACCAGCCGACGGATGAGTCTGGAGGAATGTAACCAGCCGACGGATGAGTCTGGAGGAATGTAACCAGTCGACGGATGAGTCTGGAGGAATGTAACCAGTCGACGGATGAGTCTGGAGGAATGTAACCAGTCGACGGATGAGTCTGGAGGAATGTAACCAGCCGACGGATGAGTCTGAAGGAATGTAACCAGCCGACGGATGAGTCTGGAGGAATGTAACCAGCCGACGGATGAGTCTGCAGGAATGTAACCACTCGACGGATGAGTCTGGAGGAATGTAACCAGTCGACGGATGAGTCTAGAGGAATGTAACCAGTCGACGGATGAGTCTGGAGGAATGTAACCAGTCGACGGATGAGTCTGGAGGAATGTAACCAGCCGACGGATGAGTCTGGAGGAATGTAACCAGCCGACGGATGAGTCTGGAGGAATGTAACCAGTCGACGGATGAGTCTGGAGGAATGTAACCAGTCGACGGATGAGTCTAGTGGAATGTAACCAGTCGACGGATGAGTCTGGAGGAATGTAACCAGTCGACGGATGAGTCTGGAGGACTGTAACCAGCCGACGGATGAGTCTGGAGGAATGTAACCAGCCGACGGATGAGTCTGGAGGAATGTAACCAGCCGACGGATGAGTCTGGAGGAATGTAACCAGTCGACGGATGAGTCTGGAGGAATGTAACCAGTCGACGGATGAGTCTGGAGGAATGTAACCAGTCGACGGATGAGTCTGGAGGAATGTAACCAGCCGACGGATGAGTCTGGAGGAATGTAACCAGCCGACGGATGAGTCTGGAGGAATGTAACCAGCCGACGGATGAGTCTGGAGGAATGTAACCAGTCGACGGATGAGTCTGGAGGAATGTAACCAGCCGACGGATGAGTCTGGAGGAATGTAACCAGCCGACGGATGAGTCTGGAGGAATGTAACCAGCCGACGGATGAGTCTGGAGGAATGTAACCAGCCGACGGATGAGTCTGGAGGAATGTAACCAGCCGACGGATGAGTCTGGAGGAATGTAACCAGCCGACGGATGAGTCTGGAGGAATGTAACCAGTCGAGGGATGAGTCTGGAGGAATGTAACCAGCCGACGGATGAGTCTGGAGGAATGTAACCAGCCGACGGATGAGTCTGGAGGAATGTAACCAGCCGACGGATGAGTCTTGAGGAATGTAACCAACCGACGGATGAGTCTGGAGGAATGTAGCCAGCCGACGGATGAGTCTGGAGGAATGTAGCCAGCCGACGGATGAGCCTGGAGGAATGTAACCTATCGGTGCAAAGGTCCTGAGAGCTTTGTGTGTATGAGTCTCTTATAAAGGAGGAGGTGTTTTTCACCGCTGTGGTTGACAGTGTCTTGGGCTGTGGTTGGCAGTGTCTTGGGCTGTGGTTGGCAGTGTCTTGGGCTGTGTTTGGCAGTGTCTTGGGCTGTGGTTGGCAGTGTCTTGGGCTGTGGTGGCAGTGTCTTGGGCTGTGGTTGGCAGTGTCTTGGGCTGTGGTTGGCAGTGTCTTGGGCAGTGGTTGGCAGTGTCTTGGGCTGTGGTTGGCAGTGTCTTGGGCTGTAGTTGGCAGTGTCTTGGGCTCTGGTTGGCAGTGTCTTGGGCTATGGTTGGCAGTGTCTTAGGCTGTGGTTGGCAGTGTCTCGGGCTGTGGTTGGCAGTGTCTTGGGCTGTAGTTGGCAATGTCTTGGGCTCTGGTTGGCAGTGTCTTGGGCTGTGGTTGGCAGTGTCTTGGGCTGTGGTTGGCAGTGTCTTGGGCTGTAGTTGGCAGTGTCTTGGGCTGTGTTTGGCAGTGTCTTGGGCTGTGGTTGGCAGTGTCTTGGGCAGTGGTGGCAGTGTCTTGGGCTGTGGTTGGCAGTGTCTTGGGCTGTGGTTGGCAGTGTCTTGGGCTGTGGTGTCAGTGTCTTGGGCTGTGGTTGGCAGTGTCTTGGGCTGTAGTTGGCAGTGTCTTGGGCTCTGGTTGGCAGTGTCTTGGGCTATGGTTGGCAGTGTCTTAGGCTGTAGTTGGCAATGTCTTGGGCTCTGGTTGGCAGTGTCTTGGGCTATGGTTGGCAGTGTCTTAGGCTGTGGTTGGCAGTGTCTTGGGCTGTAGTTGGCAGTGTCTTGGGCTGTGGTTGGCAGTGTCTCAGGCTCTGGTTGGCAGTGTCTTGGGCTGTAGTTGGCAATGTCTTGGGCTCTGGTTGGCAGTGTCTTGGGCTGTGGTTGGCAGTGTCTTGGGCTGTGGTTGGCAGTGTCTTGGGCTGTAGTTGGCAGTGTCTTGGGCTGTGTTTGGCAGTGTCTTGGGCTGTGGTTGGCAGTGTCTTGGGCTGTGGTGGCAGTGTCTTGGGCTGTGGTTGGCAGTGTCTTGGGCTATGGTTGGCAGTGTCTTAGGCTGTGGTTGGCAGTGTCTTGGGCTGTAGTTGGCAGTGTCTTGGGCTGTGGTTGGCAGTGTCTCGGGCTCTGGTTGGCATTGTCTTGGGCTGTAGTTGGCAATGTCTTGGGCTCTGGTTGGCAGTGTCTTGGGCTGTGGTTGGCTGTGTCTTGGGCTGTAGTTGGCAGTGTCTTGGGCTGTGTTTGGCAGTGTCTTGGGCTGTGGTTGGCAGTGTCTTGGGCTGTGGTGGCAGTGTCTTGGGCTGTGGTTGGCAGTGTCTTGGGCTGTGGTTGGCAGTGTCTTGGGCTGTGGTTGGCAGTGTCTTGGGCTGTGGTTGGCAGTGTCTTGGGCTGTGGTGGCAGTGTCTTGGGCTGTGGTTGGCAGTGTCTTGGGCTGTGGTTGGCAGTATCTTGGGCTGTGGTTGGCAGTGTCTTGGGCTGTGGTTGGCAGTGTCTTGGGCTGTAGTTGGCAGTGTCTTGGGCTCTGGTTGGCAGTGTCTTGGGCTATGGTTGGCAGTGTCTTAGGCTGTGGTTGGCAGTGTCTCGGGCTGTGGTTGGCAGTGTCTTGGGCTGTAGTTGGCAATGTCTTGGGCTGTGGTTGGCAGTGTCTTGGGCTGTGGTTGGCAGTGTCTTGGGCTGTAGTTGGCAGTGTCTTGGGCTGTGTTTGGCAGTGTCTTGGGCTGTGGTTGGCAGTGTCTTGGGCTGTGGTGGCAGTGTCTTGGGCTGTGGTTGGCAGTGTCTTGGGCTGTGGTTGGCAGTGTCTTGGGCTGTGGTGGCAGTGTCTTGGGCTGTGGTTGGCAGTGTCTTGGGCTGTGGTTGGCAGTGTCTTGGGCTGTGGTTGGCAGTGTCTTGGGCTGTGGTTGGCAGTGTCTTGGGCTGTAGTTGGCAGTGTCTTGGGCTCTGGTTGGCAGTGTCTTGGGCTATGGTTGGCAGTGTCTTAGGCTGTGTTTGGCAGTGTCTCGGGCTGTGGTTGGCAGTGTCTTGGGCTGTAGTTGGCAATGTCTTGGGCTCTGGTTGGCAGTGTCTTGGGCTATGGTTGGCAGTGTCTTAGGCTGTGGTTGGCAGTGTCTTGGGCTGTAGTTGGCAGTGTCTCGGGCTCTGGTTGGCAGTGTCTTGGGCTGTAGTTGGCAGTGTCTCGGGCTGTGGTTGGCAGTGTCTTGGGCTGTAGTTGGCAGTGTCTTGGGCTGTGGTTGGCAGTGTCTTGGGCTGTGGTTGGCAGTGTCTTGGGCTGTGTTTGGCAGTGTCTTGGGCTGTGGTTGGCAGTGTCTTGGGCTGTGGTTGGCAGTGTCTTGGGCTGTGGTTGGCAGTGACTTGGGCTGTGGTTGGCAGTGTCTTGGGCTGTGGTTGGCAGTGTCTTGAGCTGTAGTTGGCAGTGTCTTGGGCTGTGTTTGGCAGTGTCTTGGGCTGTGGTTGGCAGTGTCTTGGGCTTTGGTGTCAGTGTCTTGGGCTGTGGTTGGCAGTGTCTTGGGCTGTGGTTGGCAGTGTCTTGGGCTGTGGTTGGCAGTGTCTTGGGCTGTATTTGGCAGTGTCTTGGGCTGTGGTTGGCAGTGTCTTGGGCTGTGGTTGGCAGTGTCTTGGGCTGTGGTGGCAGTGTCTTGGGCTGTGGTTGGCAGTGTCTTGGGCTGTGGTTGGCAGTATCTTGGGCTGTAGTTGGCAGTGTGGGGGGGGGGTGGGGGGGGGTGGGGGGGGCTCACAATCTAATGTGTCACGCTGCAACAGGCCAAATGTTTTGATAGGCTAATACATTATCAGAGGACAGGGAGAGAGGGTGAGAGAGTGAGGGGGGGGGGGGTAAAGGAGGTGGGAGTGAGTGGAGAGAGAGTGAGGGAGAGAGAGAGGGTGAGAGAGTGAAGGGGTAAGGGAGATGAAAGAGAGAGGGGGTGAGGGAGAGAGGGAGGGAGAGAGAAAGGGTGAGAGAGGGAGGGAGGTAAGGGAGATGAAAGAGAGGGGTGAGTGAGAGTGAGAGGGGTGAGGGAGAGAGAGCAGGGGGGTGAGGGAGAGAGAGGGTGAGGGAGATAAGAGAGAAGGAAAGGGATAGAGAGTGGAGGTGATGGCCTTAGTAAAAGGGTGTGGGAGTGAGAGAAAATCAGACTGTGAGAGAGAGAGTGATGGGATAGAGAGAGAGGGGGGTGGGTGGGCGGGTGGAGGGACTGTGAGAGAGCGAGAGAGCAAGAGGGAGGCTGTGAGAAAGGATGGCAGAGAGAGAAAGTCGATTCTAACCTTATTAATCCACTTCACTGCTGTCCTTCCCAACAGCTACAGATTCACCAGCAGATGCTGTATAGACACCAGCTACAGCTACACCATAACAAAGCCATGCAGATGGCAGTCTTTATCCAGGGAGCTGCTGCTACACAGCCAACGGAGGAGACAGGGTTTCTTTTTGATTGAGGGTGTGGTTTTATACACACTAAAATACATGTTTTACTTGACAGATACCTTTGAAGACACTCAAGGACACCATGTTGTTGTTTGTTCTAGAACATCATGTAGAGAGAGGGTCATGTTCTAGAACATCATGTAGAGAGAGGGTCATGTTCTAGAACATCATGTAGAGAGAGGGTCATGTTCTAGAACATCATGTAGAGAGAGGGTCATGTTCTAGAACATTATAAGGAGAGGGGATCATGTTCTAGAACATCATGTAGAGAGAGGGTCATGTTCTAGAACATCATGTAGAGAGAGGGTCATGTTCTAGAACATCATGTAGAGAGAGGGTCATGTTCTAGAACATCATGTGGAGAGAGGGTCATGTTCTAGAACATCATGTAGAGAGAGGGTCATGTTCTAGAACATCATGTAGAGAGAGGGTCATGTTCTAGAACATCATGTAGAGCTGGATGGGAACGTTGTGGTTTGAGTAAGAATGGAATCATAATAGTGTCCCTTAGCCCTAGATTAAGATATATCTGTCCTTAATGCTCCATTTAGTGTGACAATGATCATATGAGTTGGTTAGACGACTCAAACAGATCTGGGACCAGGCTTTATCTTGCCTCATAAAAATGTCTCGTAAAAATCTCCTGCATTTCTATCTCTGTATCAGAGTTGCTGACAGCTATAGATGGGATTGTGTCCGAAATGGCACCCTATTCCCTACATAGTGCGCTACTTTTGAACAGGGCCATTAGTCACCGACTGTAGTATCTTGATGTCCATGGCCTGGTCCTGGAATGGCTAAACAGTGAGCTGTCCAGGAATCCTCTTTATGTTTCTGTCACCTCAGTACTAACCTGGGATATACAGGGATCAACTGGAGAGATAGATGGATACCTGTGTCCTGCTGCTCCACAGTGGACTAGGGATATCATAGTGAGACTGGCTGTATGGTTAACACAGTGGACTAGGGATATCATAGTGAGAATGGCTGTATGGTTAACACAGTGGGCTAGGAATATCATAGTGAGACTGGATGTATGGTTAACACAGTGGACTAGGGATATCATAGTGAGAATGGCTGTATGGTTAACACAGTGGACTAGGGATATCATAGTGAGAATGGCTGTATGGTTAACACAGTGGGCTAGGGATATCATAGTGAGACTGGCTGTATAGTTAACACAGTGGACTAGGGATATCATAGTGAGAATGGCTGTATGGTTAACACAGTGGGCTAGGAATATCATAGTGAGACTGGATGTATGGTTAACACAGTGGACTAGGGATAACATAGTGAGACTGGCTGTATGGTTAACACAGTGGGCTAGGGATATCATAGTGAGACTGGCTGCATAGTTAACATAGTGGACTAGGGATATCATAGTGAGACTGGCTGTATAGTTAACACAGTGGACTAGGGATATCATAGTGAGACTGGATGTATGGTTAACACAGTGGGCTAGGGATATCATAGTGAGACTGACTGTATGGTTAACACAGTGGACTAGGGATATCATAGTGAGACTGGCTGTATGGTTAACAGTGGACTAGGGATAACATAGTGAGACTGGCTGTATGGTTAACATAGTGAGAATGACTGTATGGTTAACAGTGGACTGAGGATATCATATTGAGACTGGCTGTATGGTTAACACAGTGGACTAGGGATATCATAGTGAGAATGGCTGTATGGTTAACAGTGGACTAGGGATATCATAGTGAGACTGGCTGTATGGTTAACAGTAAACTAGGGATATCATAGTGAGACTGGCTGAGGGATAGTGGACTATGGATATCATAGTGAGACTGGCTGTATGGTTAACACAGTGGACTAGGGATATCATAGTGAGACTGGCTGTATGGTTAACAGTGGACTAGGGATAACATAGTGAGACTGGCTGTATGGTTAACATAGTGAGAATGACTGTATGGTTAACAGTGGACTGAGGATATCATATTGAGACTGGCTGTATGGTTAACACAGTGGACTAGGGATATCATAGTGAGACTGGCTGTATGGTTAACAGTGGACTAGGGATAACATAGTGAGACTGGCTGTATGGTTAACATAGTGAGAATGACTGTATGGTTAACAGTGGACTGAGGATATCATATTGAGACTGGCTGTATGGTTAACACAGTGGGCTAGGGATATCATAGTGTGACTGGCTGTGTGGTTAACACAGTGGACTAGGGATATCATAGTGAGAATGGCTGTATGGTTAACAGTGGACTAGGGATATCATAGTGAGACTGGCTGTATGGTTAACAGTAAACTAGGGATATCATAGTGAGACTGGCTGAGGGATAGTGGACTATGGATATCATAGTGAGACTGGCTGTATGGTTAACACAGTGGACTAGGGATATCATAGTGAGACTGGCTGTATGGTTAACAGTGGACTAGGGATAACATAGTGAGACTGGCTGTATGGTTAACATAGTGAGAATGACTGTATGGTTAACAGTGGACTGAGGATATCATATTGAGACTGGCTGTATGGTTAACACAGGGGACTAGGGATATCATAGTGAGACTGATTGTATGGTTAACATAGTGGACTAGGGATATCATAGTGAGAATGGCTGTATGGTTAACAGTGGGCTAGGGATATCATAGTGAGACTGGCTGTATGGTTAACACAGTGGACTGAGGATATCACAGTGAGACTGGATGTATGGTTAACATAGTGGACTAGGGATATCATAGTGAGAATGGCTGTATGGTTAACATAGTGGACTAGGGATATCATAGTGAGAATGGCTGTATGGTTAACACAGTGGACTAGGGATATCATAGTGAGACTGGCTGTATGGTTAACATAGTGAGAATGACTATATGGTTAACACAGTGGACTAGGGATATCATAGTGAGACTGTCTGTATGGTTAACACAGTGGACTGAGGATATCACAGTGAGACTGGCTGTATGGTTAACATAGTGGACTAGGGATATCATAGTGAGAATGGCTGTATGATTAACATAGTGGACTAGGGATATCATAGTGAGAATGGCTGTATGGTTAACACAGTGGACTAGGGATATCATAGTGAGACTGGCTGTATGGTTAACATAGTGAGAATGACTATATGGTTGACACAGTGGACTAGGGATATCATAGTGAGACTGGCTGTATGGTTAACATAGTGAGAATGACTGTATGGTTAACAGTGGACTGAGGATATCATATTGAGACTGGCTGTATGGTTAACACAGGGGACTAGGGATATCATAGTGAGACTGATTGTATGGTTAACATAGTGGACTAGGGATATCATAGTGAGAATGGCTGTATGGTTAACAGTGGGCTAGGGATATCATAGTGAGACTGGATGTATGGTTAACACAGTGGACTGAGGATATCACAGTGAGACTGGCTGTATGGTTAACATAGTGGACTAGGGATATCATAGTGAGAATGGCTGTATGGTTAACATAGTGGACTAGGGATATCATAGTGAGAATGGCTGTATGGTTAACACAGTGGACTAGGGATATCATAGTGAGACTGGCTGTATGGTTAACATAGTGAGAATGACTATATGGTTAACACAGTGGACTAGGGATATCATAGTGAGACTGGCTGTATGGTTAACACAGTGGACTGAGGATATCACAGTGAGACTGGCTGTATGGTTAACATAGTGGACTAGGGATATCATAGTGAGAATGGCTGTATGGTTAACATAGTGGACTAGGGATATCATAGTGAGAATGGCTGTATGGTTAACACAGTGGACTAGGGATATCATAGTGAGACTGGCTGTATGGTTAACATAGTGAGAATGACTATATGGTTAACACAGTGGACTAGGGATATCATAGTGAGACTGGCTGAGGGATAGTCGGCTAGGGATATCATAGTGAGACTGGCTGTATGGTTAACACAGTGGACTAGGGATATCATAGTGAGACTGACTGTATGGTTAACAGTGGACTAGGGATAACATAGCGAGACTGACTGTATGGTTAACAGTGGACTAGGGATAACATAGTGAGACTGGCTGTATGGTTAACACAGTGGACTAGGGGTAACATAGTGAGACTGGCTGAGGGATAGTGGACTAGGGATATCATAGTGAGACTGGCTGTATGGTTAACACATTGGACTAGGGATATCATAGTGAGACTGGCTGTATGGTTAACAGTGGACTAGGGATAACATAGTGAGACTGGCTGTATGGTTAACATAGTGAGAATGACTGTATGGTTAACAGTGGACTGAGGATATCATATTGAGACTGGCTGTAAGGTTAACACAGTGGGCTAGGGATATCATAGTGAGACTGGCTGTATGGTTAACAGTGGACTAGGGATATCATAGTGAGAATGGCTGTATGGTTAACAGTGGACTAGGGATATCATAGTGAGACTGGCTGTATGGTTAACAGTAAACTAGGGATATCATAGTGAGACTGGCTGTATGGTTAACACAGTGGACTAGGGATATCATAGTGAGACTGGCTGTATGGTTAACAGTGGACTATGGATATCATAGTGAGACTGGCTGTATGGTTAACACAGTGGACTAGGGATATCATAGTGAGACTGGCTGTATGGTTAACAGTGGACTAGGCATAACATAGTGAGACTGGCTGTATGGTTAACATAGTGAGAATGACTGTATGGTTAACAGTGGACTGAGGATATCATATTGAGACTGGCTGTATGGTTAAC
Organism: Oncorhynchus clarkii lewisi; assembly: GCF_045791955.1. Lineage (NCBI taxonomy): Eukaryota > Metazoa > Chordata > Actinopteri > Salmoniformes > Salmonidae > Oncorhynchus > Oncorhynchus clarkii. The sequence goes on along the minus strand of NW_027259138.1, from coordinate 10,302 downwards.
ACAGGGGACTAGGGATATCATAGTGAGACTGATTGTATGGTTAACATAGTGGACTGAGGATATCATAGTGAGACTGGCTGTATGGTTAACATAGTGGACTAGGGATATCATAGTGAGAATGGCTGTATGGTTAACATAGTGGACTAGGGATATCATAGTGAGAATGGCTGTATGGTTAACACAGTGGACTAGGGATATCATAGTGAGACTGGCTGTATGGTTAACATAGTGAGAATGACTGTATGGTTAACACAGTGGACTAGGGATATCATAGTGAGACTGGCTGAGGGATAGTGGGCTAG
>NW_027259138.1:0-5000 GCF_045791955.1 Oncorhynchus clarkii lewisi | reverse complement strand
ACTGGAATGGTAGATTTGCAGTGGAAGAATGTGCAAAGTAGAAATAGAAATAATGGGGTGCAAAGGAGCAAAATAAATAAATACAGTAGGGGAAGGGGTTGTTTTTTGGGCTAAATTATACATGGGCTATGTACAGGTGCAGTAATCTGTGAGCTGCTCTGACAGCCGGTGCTTAAAGCTAGTGAGGGAGATAAGTGTTTCCAGTTTCAGAGATTTTTGCAGTTCATTCCAGTCATGGGCAGCAGAGAACTGTAAGGAAAGACGAAGGAATTGGCTTTGGGGGTGACCAGAGAGATATACCTGCTGGAGCGCGTGCTACGAGTGGGTGCTGCTAGGGTGACCAGTGAGCTGAGATAAGGTGGGGCTTTACCTAGCAGAGACTTGTAGATAACCTGTAGCCAGTGGGTTTGGCGACGAGTATGAAGCGAGGGCCAACCAATGCGAGTGTACAGGTCGCAATGGTGGGTAGTGTATGGGGCTTTGGTGAAAAAACGGATGGCACTGTGATAGACTGCATCCAGTTTGTTGAGTAGAGTGTTGGAGGCTATTTTGTAGATGACATCACCGAAATCGAGGATTGGTAGGATGGTCAGTTTTACGAGGGTATTTTTGGCAGCATGAGTGAAGGAGGCTTTGTTGCGATATAGGAAGCCGATTCTAGATTTAATTTTGGATTGGAGATGCTTAATGTGAGTCTGGAAGGAGAGTTTACAGTCTAACCAGACACCTAGGTATTTGTAGTTGTCCACATATTCTAAGTCAGAGCCGTCCAGAACAGTGGTGCTGGACGGGCGAGCAGGTGCAGGCAGTGATCAGTTGAATAGCATGCATTTAGTTTTACTTGCATTTAAGAGCAGTTGGAGGCCACGGAAGGAGAGTTGTATGGAATTGAAGCTCATCTGGAGGCTAGTTAACACAGTGTCCAAAGAGGGGCCAGAAGTATACAGAATGGTGTCGTCTGCGTAGAGGTGTATCAGAGAATCACCAGCAGCAAGAGCAACATCATTGATGTATACAGAGAAGAGAGTCGGCCCGAGGATTGAACCCTGTGGCACCCCCATAGAGACTGCCAAAGGTCCGGACAACAGGCCCACCAATTTGACACACTGAACTCTATCAGAGAAGTAGTTGGTAAACCAGGCGAGGCAATCATTTGAGAAACCAAGGCTGTCGAGTCTGCCAATAAGAATGTTGTGATTGACAGAGTCGAAAGCCTTGGCCAGGTCGATGAATACGGCTGTGCAAAAATGTCTCTTGTTAATGGCAGTTATGATGTCGTTTAGGACCTTGAGTGTGGCTGAGGTGCACCCATGACCAGCTCTGAAACCAGATTGCATTTTATTTTTTTAGTTAAGAAAAAATTCTTATTTTCAATGACAGCCTAATTGACAGAATAATTTTGCACGCCCAATTTTTCAGTTTTTGATTTGTTAAAAAAGTTTGAAATATCCAATAAATGTCGTTCCACTTCATGATTGTGTCCCACTTGTTGTTGATTCTTCACAAAAAAATACAGTTTTATATCTTTATGTTTGAAGCCTGAAATGTGGCAAAAGGTCGCAAAGTTCAAGGGGGCCGAATACTTTCGCAAGGCACTGTATAGGACTATTTCTCTCTATACCATTTGTATTTCATATACTTTGACTATTGGATGTTCTTATAGGCATTATAGTATTGCCAGTGTAACAGTATTGCTTCCGTCCCTCTCCTCGCCCCTACCTGGGCTCGAACCAGGAACACATCGACAACAGACACACTCGAAGCAGCGTTATCCATCACTCCACAAAAGCTGCGGGCCTTGCAGAGCAAGGGGAATAACTACTCCAAGTCTCAGAGCGAGTAACGTTTGAAACGCTATTAGCGCGTACCCCTCTAACTAGCTAGCCATTTCACATCGGTTACACCAGCCATTAGGCTGATAGGCTTGAACTCATAAACAGTGCTGTGCTTGTGAAGAGCTGCTGGCAAAACGCACAAAGTGCTGTTTTAATGAATGCTTACGAGCCTGCTGCTGCCTACCATCACTCAGTCAGACTGCTCTATCAAATCATAGACATAATTGTAATATAATAACACACAGAAATACGAGCCTTTGGTCATTAATATGGTCGAATCCGGAAACTATCTACTGTTTTAGACTATTGAGATTCACCTCCTCTCTGTCCTAGATGTTTCCATTCCCACTTTTTTGTCATTTTAAATTATTATTTTATAAAGTATTTGTCATTCTTTATCTGATTGTGCGACTGTGTCGCGGCTATGCATTGCATTTGTTTAGTTCATTGCTTAGTTAATCCGGAAACTATCATTTCGAAAGCAAAACGTTTATTATTTCAGTGAAATACGCAACAGTTCGGTATTTTATCTAACAGGGTGGCATCCCTAAGTCTAAATATTCTTGTTACATTGCACAACCTTCAATGGTATGTCATAATTACGTAAAATTCTGGCAAATTAGTTCGCAATGAGCCAGGCTGCCCAAACTGTTGCATATACCCTGACTCTGCGTGCAAAAATGTACAAACTCATACTACTCAACGATATACCCTGACTCTGCGTGCAAAAATGTACAAACTCATACTACTCAACGATATACCCTGACTCTGCGTGCAAAAATGGACAAACTCATACTACTCAACGATGCACCCTGACTCTGCGTGCAAAAATGTACAAACTCATACTACTCAACGATATACCCTGACTCTGCGTGCAAAAATGTACAAACTCATACTACTCAACGATATACCCTGACTCTGCGTGCAAAAATGTACAAACTCATACTACTCAACGATATACCCTGACTCTGCGTGCAAAAATGTACAAACTCATACTACTCAACGATATACCCTGACTCTGCGTGCAAAAATGTACAAACTCATACTACTCAACGATATACCCTGACTCTGCGTGCAAAAATGTACAAACTCATACTACTCAACGATATACCCTGACTCTGCGTGCAAAAATGTACAAACTCATACTACTCAACGATATACCCTGACTCTGCGTGCAAAAATGTACAAACTCATACTACTCAACGATATACCCTGACTCTGCGTGCAAAAATGTACAAACTCATACTACTCAACGATATACCCTGACTCTGCGTGCAAAAATGTACAAACTCATACTACTCAACGATATACCCTGACTCTGCGTGCAAAAATGTACAAACTCATACTACTCAACGATATACCCTGACTCTGCGTGCAAAAATGTACAAACTCATACTACTCAACGATATACCCTGACTCTGCGTGCAAAAATGTACAAACTCATACTACTCAACGATATACCCTGACTCTGCGTGCAAAAATGTACAAACTCATACTACTCAACGATATACCCTGACTCTGCGTGCAAAAATGTACAAACTCATACTACTCAACGATATACCCTGACTCTGCGTGCAAAAATGTACAAACTCATACTACTCAACGATATACCCTGACTCTGCGTGCAAAAATGTACAAACTCATACTACTCAACGATATACCCTGACTCTGCGTGCAAAAATGTACAAACTCATACTACTCAACGATATACCCTGACTCTGCGTGCAAAAATGTACAAACTCATACTACTCAACGATATACCCTGACTCTGCGTGCAAAAATGTACAAACTCATACTACTCAACGATATACCCTGACTCTGCGTGCAAAAATGTACAAACTCATACTACTCAACGATATACCCTGACTCTGCGTGCAAAAATGTACAAACTCATACTACTCAACGATATACCCTGACTCTGCGTGCAAAAATGTACAAACTCATACTACTCAACGATATACCCTGACTCTGCGTGCAAAAATGTACAAACTCATACTACTCAACGATGCACCCTGACTCTGCGTGCAAAAATGTACAAACTCATACTACTCAACGATATACCCTGACTCTGCGTGCAAAAATGTACAAACTCATACTACTCAACGATATACCCTGACTCTGCGTGCAAAAATGTACAAACTCATACTACTCAACGATATACCCTGACTCTGCGTGCAAAAATGTACAAACTCATACTACTCAACGATATACCCTGACTCTGCGTGCAAAAATGTACAAACTCATACTACTCAACGATATACCCTGACTCTGCGTGCAAAAATGTACAAACTCATACTACTCAACGATATACCCTGACTCTGCGTGCAAAAATGTACAAACTCATACTACTCAACGATATACCCTGACTCTGCGTGCAAAAATGTACAAACTCATACTACTCAACGATATACCCTGACTCTGCGTGCAAAAATGTACAAACTCATACTACTCAACGATATACCCTGACTCTGCGTGCAAAAATGTACAAACTCATACTACTCAACGATATACCCTGACTCTGCGTGCAAAAATGTACAAACTCATACTACTCAACGATATACCCTGACTCTGCGTGCAAAAATGTACAAACTCATACTACTCAACGATATACCCTGACTCTGCGTGCAAAAATGTACAAACTCATACTACTCAACGATATACCCTGACTCTGCGTGCAAAAATGTACAAACTCATACTACTCAACGATATACCCTGACTCTGCGTGCAAAAATGTACAAACTCATACTACTCAACGATATACCCTGACTCTGCGTGCAAAAATGTACAAACTCATACTACTCAACGATATACCCTGACTCTGCGTGCAAAAATGTACAAACTCATACTACTCAACGATATACCCTGACTCTGCGTGCAAAAATGTACAAACTCATACTACTCAACGATATACCCTGACTCTGCGTGCAAAAATGTACAAACTCATACTACTCAACGATATACCCTGACTCTGCGTGCAAAAATGTACAAACTCATACTACTCAACGATATACCCTGACTCTGCGTGCAAAAATACTACTCAACGATGCACCAAAAAAAGAGCCTATTAGTCAAAACAAACAAAGAAAAGCTCATATAAAGAAAATACACTAAAATACACTAAAATACACTAAAATACACTAAAATACACTAAAATACACTACACAT
>NW_027259137.1:0-40005 GCF_045791955.1 Oncorhynchus clarkii lewisi | reverse complement strand
CTGAGATTATAATGAGAAGGACACAGACTAATGCACAGGGAGGGTTTCTCTGAATCAGATTATAATAAGAAGGACACAGACTAATGCACAGGGAGGGTTTCTCTGAATCAGATTATAATGAGAAGGACACAGACTAATGCCCAGGGAGGGTTTCTCTGAATCAGAATACGCCTAGTTCTGTAAACTCTCCCTAAATGTTTGGACCTTGCTAAATTTTACAAAGATGGCATATAGACGAGGAATAGATGATTTCCCAGCAACTGTGCTGATCTACCCCCCCCCCCCCCCCTAAAAAAATATATTATAATAATAATGCCCAAAAAATATCACATTTTTTTTTGTTGAAGAGAGTCTGATCACTCACTGAAGACACTACCCAGAGAACAGATCACTCACTGAAGACACTACCCAGAGATCAGATCACTCACTGAAGACACTACCCAGAGATCAGATCACTCACTGAAAACACTACCCAGAGATCAGATCACTCACTGAAGACACTACCCAGAGATCAGATCACTCACTGAAAACACTACCCAGAGATCAGATCACTCACTGAAGACACTACCCAGAGATCAGATCACTCACTGAAGACACTACCCAGAGATCAGATCACTCACTGAAGACACTACGCAGAGATCAGATCACTCACTGAAGTAACTAACCAGAGATCAGATCACTCACTGAAGACACTAACCAGAGATCAGATCACTCACTGAAGACACTACCCAGAGATCAGATCACTCACTGAAGTCACTAACCAGAGATCAGATCACTCACTGAAGACACTGACCAGAGATCAGACCACTCACTGAAGACACTACCCAGAGATCAGATCACTCACTGAAGACACTACCCAGAGATCAGATCACTCACTGAAGACACTACCCAGAGATCAGATCACTCACTGAAGACACTACCCAGAGATCAGATCACTCACTGAAGACACTACCCAGAGATCAGATCACTCACTGAAGACACTACCCAGAGATCAGATCACTCACTGAAGACACTACCCAGAGATCAGATCACTCACTGAAGACACTACCCAGAGATCAGATCACTCACTGAAGACACTACCCAGAGGGCAAATCAGGTAGCGAAGACGTCATGATCTGGTTGTATAAGGAATGTTTTGTTACCATATATGGCAAACACTGGACTACACACTATGTCTTTCTCCTCACATCTGTTCATCCCCTCCCTCCATCCTCCCTCCCCCTCTCTCTCGCCTTCCGTCCCCCTGGTCAGTGGTACTTAGTGTTCCCAACAGGGTTTAATGGAAGAGAGGCAGTCGGCACTTTCCCACCACCAGAGGGTTTAGACCTTTCTTCCTGTTTCACCATGGCTGTGTGTGTGTCAATGGCTCACAGTCTCTCCTAAGATGCCAACCAATTACTTCAAGGGATTTGATCCAGTTGTTTGTGAGCCACGTCTCATTTATAAAATAAAAGGCCTGTGTAAACAGGCTATAGTAATCACATTACTAAGCGATGGGGTCTTGTCTACAAGCAAGCGCTGCTGGGATACAGAAGCAGGGCACATTGTGGATCCTCTTTTATAGACGGAATACACTAGACTAGATTTTTAAGGAGATTCTGGAATACTGAAAGGTTCTGTAATACTGAAAGGTTCTGGATTACTGAAAGGTTCTGGATTACTGAAAGGTTCTGGATTACTGAAAGGTTCTGGAATACTGAAAGGTTCTGGATTACTGAAAGGTTCTGGAATACTGAGAACACATCACTGTGCATAGTAAATACGGAAAACAGTTCAGTCTGATCTAGAATGAGCATATTAAGGTCATGTTCATGTACAATGCCTTTCGGAAAGTATTCAGACCCCTTGTCATTTTACAAATTTTGTTACGTTACAGCCTTATTCTAAAATGTATTTCATTCGTTTTTTTCCCCTCATCAGTCTAACACACAATACCCCATAATGACAAAGCAAAAATGTTTTTTTCGAAATGTTTGCATTTCTGAAATATAACATTTACGTAATTATTCAGACCCTTTACTCAATACTTTGTTGAAGCACCTTTGGCAGCGATTACAGCCTGGAGTCTTGGAAGGTGAACCTTCGCCCGAGTCTGAGGTCCTGAGAGCTCTGGAGCAGGATTTCTAAAAGGATCTCTCTGTACTTTGCTCCGTTCATCTTTCCCTCGATCCTGACTAGTCTCCCAGTCTCTGCTGCTGAAAAACATCCCCACAGTATGATGCTGCCACCACCATGCTTCACTGTAGGGATGGTTCCAGATTTCCTCCTGTGACGCTTGGCATTCAGGTCAAAGAATTCAATCTTGGTTTCATCAGACCAGAGAATCTTGTTTCTCGTGGTCTGAGTGTCTTTAAGTGCCTTTTGACAAACTCCAAGCGGGCAGTCATGTGCCTTTTACTGAGGAGTGGCTTCCGTCTGGCCGCTCTACCATAAAGGCCCGATTGGTGAACTTCTGCAGAGATGGATGTCCTTCTGGAAGTTTCTCCCATCTCCACAAAGGAACTCTAGAACTCCATCAGGTTCTTGGTCACCTCCCTGACCAAGGTCTTTCTCCCCCGATTGCTCAGTCTGTCTGGGTGGCCAGCTCTAGGAAGAGTCTTGGTGGTTCCAAACATTTTCCATTTAAGAATGATGGAGGCCACTGTGTTCTTGGGGACCTTCAAAGCTGCAGAAATGTTTCGGTACCCTTCCCCAGATCTGTACCTCTCTACAACCCTGTCTCAGAGCTCTACGGACAAGTCCTTCCACCTCATGGCCTGGTTTTTGCTCTGACATACACTGTCAACTGTGGGACATTATATAGACAGGTGTGTGCCTTTCCAAATCATGTACAATCAATTTAATTTACCACAGGTGGACTCCAATCAAGATGTCGAATAATGTCAAGGATGATCAATGGAAACAGGATGCACCTGAGCTCAATTTCGAGTCTCATAGCAAAAGGGCTGAAAAATAATGTGAATACATTTTTTCCATTTTTTTTTTTTTTTTTAATTTGCAAACATTGCTAAAAACCTGTTTTTCCTTTGGCATTATTGGGTATTGCTGAGGGAAAAAAATATTTAATACATTTTATTATAAGGACGTTGCAACGTAACAAAATGTGGAAAAAGTCTGAATACCTTCAGAAGAAAGACCCTGTATATCTAAGATGGGCATATTAAGGAAATCTTCACAGATTTTAACATAAAAATATTATTTTGTTAAACTGGAGTACAGAACAATATGTACACGTCCCAACTATACTGAGGGACTGAGAGAGATATGGACTGAGGTTTCAGGTTAGATTGTAATTTTTAGATTGTATTTACTTTGCCACCATGGCCTTTTTTTTGCCTTTACCTCCCTTATCTCACCTCATTTGCTCACATTGTATATAGACTTATTTTTCTACTGTATTATTGACTGTACGTTTGTTTTATTCCATGTGCAACTCTGTGTTGTTGTATGTGTCGTGTGTACCTGGTTAAATAAAGGTGATCTGGTCTACCTGGTTAAATAAAGGTGATCTGGTCTACCTGGTTAAATAAAGGTGATCTGGTCTACCTGGTTAAATAAAGGTGATCTGGCCTACCTGGTTAAATAAAGGTGATCTGGCCTACCTGGTTAAATAAAGGTGATCTGCCCTACCTGGTTAAATAAAGGTGATCTGGCCTACCTGGTTAAATAAAGGTGATCTGGCCTACCTGGTTAAATAAAGGTGATCTGGCCTACCTGGTTAAATAAAGGTGATCTGGTCTACCTGGTTAAATAAAGGTGATCTGGCCTACCTGGTTAAATAAAGGTGATCTGGTCTACCTGGTTAAATAAAGGTGATCTGGTCTACCTGGTTAAATAAAGGTGATCTGGTCTACCTGGTTAAATAAAGGTGATCTGGTCTACCTGGTTAAATAAAGGTGATCTGGTCTACCTGGTTAAATAAAGGTGATCTGGTCTACCTGGTTAAATAAAGGTGATCTGGTCTACCTGGTTAAATAAAGGTGATCTGGTCTACCTGGTTAAATAAAGGTGATCTGGTCTATCTGGTTAAATAAAGGTGATCTGGTCTACCTGGTTAAATAAAGGTGATCTGGTCTACCTGGTTAAATAAAGGTGATCTGGCCTACCTGGTTAAATAAAGGTGGAATAAAACAAAAATAAATACAGATGTGGTGAGGGTTGTATGTATTCATGGAAAGCTTGAACTTTTGTGTGTGTGAAAGTCATTACATAGGTAATGTATTGTAACAACAATTTGAAGTTGTCAGTAATCGTTTATATTTTCTTCACGACGTAGTTTTAAAGGCCCATTCAATGTACACACACAGTAAATGTTAACCATGTCAATAATAATCCATCACAAGTTTGAATAGTTGGTTCCGTATATAAACATCTGAAAAGCAATGTTTAGAATAAGTAAATGTGTGTTTTGTTATGTTTATCACCAGGGTGGATAATACAACATGAGAACAGGTGTAGTAGACCTTACAGTGAAATGCTTACATACAAGCCCTAAACATACAATTAAGTTTTAATGAAAAATACCAAAAAAATAAAATAAATAAAAGTAACAAATAATTAAAGAGCAGCAGTAAAATAACAATAGCGAGGCTATATACAGGGTATTACGGTACAGAGTCAATGTGGAGGCTATATACAGGGTATTACGGTACAGAGTCAATGTGGAGGCTATATACAGGGTATTACGGTACAGAGTCAATGTGGAGGCTATATACAGGGGGTACCGGTACAGAGTCAGTGTGGAGGCTATATACAGGGTATTACGGTACAGAGTCAGTGTGGAGGCTATATACAGGGTATTACGGTACAGAGTCAATGTGGAGGCTATATACAGGGTGTACCGGTACAGAGTCAATGTGGAGGCTATATACAGGGGGTACCGGTACAGAGTCAATGTGGAGGCTATATACAGGGGGTACCTGTACAGAGTCAATGTGGAGGCTATATACAGGGTGTTACGGTACAGAGTCAATGTGGAGGCTATATAAAGGGTGTACCGGTACAGAGTCAATGTGGAGGCTATATACAGGGTGTACCGGTACAGAGTCAATGTGGAGGCTATATACAGGGGGTACCGGTACAGAGTCAATGTGGAGGCTATATACAGGGGGTACCGGTACAGAGTCAATGTGGAGGCTATATACAGGGGGTACCGGTACAGAGTCAATGTGGAGACTATATACAGGGTGTTACAGTACAGAGTCAATGTGGAGGCTATATACAGGGTGTTACGGTACAGAGTCAATGCGGAGGCTATATACAGGTGTTACAGTACAGAGTCAATGTGGAGGCTATATACAGGGGGTACCGGTACAGAGTCAATGTGGAGGGGCACCAGTTAGTCGGGGTAATTGAGGTAATATGTAGGTGGAGTTATTAAAGTGACTATGGATAATAAAAAGAGAGTAAAATGGCGCCGACAGAGATGGCCGCCTCGCTTCGCGTTCTGAGGAAACTATGCAGCATTTAGCTGTTTTATGTACTATTTCTTACATCATTATCCCAAGAAATTTGAAGTCTTATTACTTACAGCCGGGAAGAACTATTGGATATAAGAGCAACGTCAACTTACCAACATTATGTCCAGGAACACGACTTCCCCTTAGCAGATCCTCTGCTTGGTCCACCACCCAGGACAATGGATCTGATCCCAGTAGCCGAACCAAAACAACGGCGCCGCAGAAGGGGCAGACAGAGCTGCCCTCTGGTCAGGCTCCGTAGACGTGCACATCGCTCACCGCACCCGAGTATACTACTCGCCAATGTCCTGTCTCTTGACAATAAAGTACACAAAATTTAAGCAAGGGTTGCCTTCCAGAGAGACATCAGAGATTGTAACATTCTCTTTTACACGGAAACATGGCTCTCTCGGGATATGTTGTAGGAATCGTTTCAGCCACCGCGCTTCTCCAGTTATCGTGCCGACAGGGATAAACACCCCTCTGGGAAGAGGAAGGATGGGGGCGTATGCTTCATGATTAATGACTTATGGTGTAATCATAACAACATACAGGAACACAAGTCCTTCGGATCACCCGACCTAGAATTCCTTACAAAAATTTTACCTACCAAGAGAATTCTCGTCAGTTATAGTCACAGCTGTGTACATTCCCCCTCAAGCGAACACCAAGACAGCCCTCAAGGAACTTCACTGGACTCTATGTAAACTGTAAACTATATTTAGTTATATTTAATCCCCAGCCATTTTTTGTGGCTGTGGGATTTGAACAAATTTTAACAAATTTCCCTTCGGCAAATCCGACCATGACGCCATCTTGCTCGTTCCGTCTTATAGGCAGAAACTCAAACAGGATGTACTAGTGACGAGAACCATTCAGCGCTGGTCTGACCAATCGGAAGCAACGCTTGAAGATTGTTTTGATCATGCGGACTGGAATATGTTCCGGTCAGCTTCAGAGAACAACATAGACCTATATTCTGACTCGGTGAGTGTGTTTATAAAGAAGTGCATTGGAGATGTTGTACCTACTGTGACTATTAAAACCTACCCTAACCAGAAACCGTGGATGGATGGCGGCATTCACGCAGAACTGAAAGTGCGATCCACCGCATTTAACCATGGAAAAATGGCTGAATATAAACAGTGTAGTTAATCCCTCAGCAAGGCAATCAAACAAGTGAAATGCCAGTACAGGGACAAGGTGGAGTCGCAATTCAACGGCTCAGACATGAGACTTATGTGGCAGGGTCTACAGGAAATCCCGGACTACAAAAAGAAAACCAGCCACGTCACGGACACCGACGTCACGCTTCCAGACAAACTAAACACCTTCTTTGCCTGCTTTGAGGATAATTCAGTGCCCCCGTCGCGGCTTGCTAACAAAGACAGTCCTCCCCCCTCCTCTGATGTGAGTAAAACTTTTAACTCGTCAACCCTCGCAAGGCTGCTGGCTCCTTAGCCGCATCCTCAGAGCATACGCAGACCAGCTGGCTGGTGTGTTTATGGACATATTCAATCTCTCCCTATCCCAGTCTGTTGTCCCCACATGCTTCAGGATGGCTACCATCGTTCCTGTACCCAAGAAGGCAAAGATAACTAAACTAAATGTCTACGGCCCCGTAGCACTCACTTATGTTATTATGAAGTGCTTTGAAAGGCTAGTCAAGGATCATATCACCGCCACCATACCGGCCACCCTAGATCCAATTCAGTTTGCATACCGCCATAACAGGTCCACAGATGACGCAATTGCCATCACACGGTTTCTGGTTAGGTAAACTCGCCCTGTGCACCTTGCCCTATCCCATCTGGACAAAAATAATACGTTTGTAAGAATGATGTTCATTGACTATAGCTCAGCATTCAACACCATAGTACCCTCCAAGCTCATCATCAAGCTGGAGGCACTGGGTCTCAAACCCGCCCTGTGCAACTGAGTCCTGGACTTTATGATGGGCCGCCCCCAGGTGGTGAAGGTAGGAAACAACATCTCCACGTCGCTGACCCGCAACACTGGGGCCCCACAAGGGTGCATGCTCAGCCCTGTGCTCCCTGTTCAACCATGACTGGGTGGCCATGCACACCTCCAACTCAATCTTCAAGTTTGCAGACATCACAACAGTAGTGGGCCTGATCACCAACAATGACGAGACGGCCTACAGGGAGGAGGTGAGGGCACTTGGAGTGTAGTGTCAGGGAAAAAACCTCTCACTCAACGTCAACAAAACAAAGGAGATGATCGTGGACTTCAGGAAACACCCCCCTATCCACATCGAAGGGACAGCAGTGGAGAAGGTGGAAAAAAACCTCTCACTCAACGTCAACAAAACAAAGGAGATGATCGTGGACTTCAGGAAACACCCCCCTATCCACATCGAAGGGACAGCAGTGGAGAAGGTGGAAAAAAACCTCTCACTCAACGTCAACAAAACAAAGGAGATGATCGTGGACTTCAGGAAACACCCCCCTATCCACATCGAAGGGACAGCAGTGGAGAAGGTGGAAAGTTTAAAATTCCTGGGCGTACAAACTGAAATGGTCCATCCACACATACATTGTTTTGAAGAAGGTGCAACAGCACCTCTTCAACCTCAGGAGGCTGTTACCAAAACCCTGACAAACTTTTACAGATGCAGAGCATCACAGCCTGGTTTTATTATTTTTTTCCTTTATTTAACTAGGCAAGTCAGTTAAGAACAAATTCTTATTTTCAATGACGGCCAGTGGGTTAACTGCCTGTTCAAGGGCAGAACGACAGATTTGTACCTTGTCAGCTCGGGGGTTTGAACTTGCAACCTTCCGGTTACTAGTCCAACTCTCTAACCACTAGGCTACCCTGCCGCCCCATAACCCTAAGGCTCTCCAGAGGGTAGTGAGGTCTGCACAATGCATCACCGGGAGCAAACTACCTGCCCTCCATGACAGCAACAGCATCCGATGTCACAGGAAGGCCAAAAAGATCATTAAGGAAAACAACCACCTGAACCACTGCCTGTTCAGACCGCTATCATCCAGAAGGCGAGGTCAGTACAGGTGCATCAAAGCTGGGACAGAGAGATTGAAAAACAGCTTCTATCTCAAGGCCATCAGACTGCTAAACAGCAGTCACTAACTCAGGGAGGCTGCTGCCTACATTGATACCCAATCACTGGACACTTTAATAAATAGATCACTAGTCACTTTAAACAGTGCCACTTTAAATAATGTCACTTTAATAATGGTTAAATATCTCACATAGTCATATCACATGTATATACTGTATTTTATACCATCTACCGCACGTTGTCTATGTCGCTCGGCCATCGCTCATCCATATATTTACATATACATATTCTCATTCTCCCCTTTCGATTTGTGTGTATTAGGAAGTTGTTGGGGAATTGTTAGATTACTTGTTAGATATTACTGCACTGTCAGAACTAGAAGCACAAGCATTACGCTACACTCGCATTAACATCTCATAACCATGTGTATGTGACCAATACAATTTTATTTTATTTGAATAGAGAATAGTAGCAGCATAAAAGTGAGGCTTTGGGTCTCAAACCCGCCCTGTGCAACTGGGTCCTGGACTGGGGTCAATGCAAATAGTCTGAGTAGCCATTTGATTAGATGTTAATGAGTCTTATTGCTTGGGGGTAGAAGCTGTTTACAAGCCTCTTGAACCTGGACTTGGAGCTCTGGTACCGTAGTCTATGACTGGGGTGGCTGGAGTCTTTGACATTTTTTAGGGCCTTCCTCTGACACCGCCTGGTATAGAGGTCCTGGATTGTAGGAAGCTTGGCCCCGGTAATGTACTGGGCCGTACGCACTACCATCGGTAGTGCCTTATGATCAGAGGCTGAGCAGTTGCCATACCAGGCAGTGATGCAACCAGTCAGGATGCTCTCGATGGTGCAGCTGTAGAAGCTTTTGAGAATATGAGGATATGAGGTCTCCTGAGGGGGAATAAGCTTTGTCATGTCCTCTTCACGACTGTTTTGATGTGTTTTGACCATGATAGTTTGTTGGTGATGTGGACACCAACCTGCTCCACTGCAGCCGTCGATGAGAATGGGTGCGTGCTCGGTTCTACTTTTCCTGTAGTCAACAATCATCTCCAGCATTGTGCCACAATGACAAAACCAATAGTCAAATCTGATTCTCCGTCTGTTTTTATGTTTCCCTTCAACAACTTTTCTCTCAGTTTATACATGATCAAGTAGTCTGTGTGAGGTTGTTATAGCTCTGATCCTTCATTCAACATTTCCTCTGTTGTTTGACTCAATATCAAAGAAACAAGGTTTTGTTGTTTGAATTTTTGGTGTGTGATTCTAACAACTGTTGAAGGTAGAACACATCACGTGATTCTAACAGCTCTGTTGAAGGGAGAACACATCACGTGATCCAACAACTCTGTTGAAGGTAGAACACATCACGTGATTCTAAGAGCTCTGTTGAAGGTAGAACACATCACGTGATTCTAACAGATCTGTTGAAGATAGAACACATCACGTGATTCTAAGAGATCTGTTGAAGGTAGAACACATCACGTGATTCTAACAGATCTGTTGAAGATAGAACACATCACGTGATTCTAACAGATCTGTTGAAGGTAGAACACATCACGTGATTCTAAGCGCTCTGTTGAAGATAAAACACATCACGTGATTCTAAGAGCTCTGTTGAAGATAGAACACATCACGTGATTCTAACAACTCTGTTGAAGGTAGAACACATCACATGATTCTAACAGCTCTGTTGAAGATAGAACACATCACGTGATTCTAACAGCTCTGTTGAAGGTAGAACACATAACATGATTCTAACAGCTCTGTTGCAGGGAGAGCACATCACATGATTCTGACAGCTCTGTTGAAGGTAGAACACATCACGTGATTCTAACAGATCTGTTGAAGGTAGAACACATCACGTGATTCTAAGCGCTCTGTTGAAGATAAAACACATCACGTGATTCTAACAGCTCTGTTGAAGGGAGAACACATCACGTGATCCAACAACTCTGTTGAAGGTAGAACACATCACGTGATTCTAAGAGCTCTGTTGAAGGTAGAACACATCACGTGATTCTAACAGATCTGTTGAAGATAGAACACATCACGTGATTCTAAGAGATCTGTTGAAGGTAGAACACATCACGTGATTCTAACAGATCTGTTGAAGATAGAACACATCACGTGATTCTAACAGATCTGTTGAAGGTAGAACACATCACGTGATTCTAAGCGCTCTGTTGAAGATAAAACACATCACGTGATTCTAAGAGCTCTGTTGAAGATAGAACACATCACGTGATTCTAACAACTCTGTTGAAGGTAGAACACATCACATGATTCTAACAGCTCTGTTGAAGATAGAACACATCACGTGATTCTAACAGCTCTGTTGAAGGTAGAACACATAACATGATTCTAACAGCTCTGTTGCAGGGAGAGCACATCACATGATTCTGACAGCTCTGTTGAAGGTAGAACACATCACGTGATTCTAACAGATCTGTTGAAGGTAGAACACATCACATGATTCCAAGAGCTCTGTTGCAGGGAGAGCACATCACATGATTCTAAGAGCTCTGTTGAAGGTAGAACACATCACGTGATTCTAACAGCTCTGTTGAAGGTAGAACACATCACATGATTCTAACAGCTCTGTTGAAGGGAGAACACATCACGTGATTCTAACAGCTCTGTTGAAGGGAGAACACATCACATGATTCTAAGAGCTCTGTTGAAGGTAGAACACATCACGTGATTCTAAGAGCTCTGTTGAAGGTAGAACACATCACATGATTCTAAGAGCTCTGTTGAAGGGAGAGCACATCACATGATTCTAAGAGCTCTGTTGAAGGGAGAACACATCACATGATTCTGACATGGTGATCTGCATGGAGGAATGGGCCAAAATACCAGCAACAGTGTGTGAAAACCTTGTGAAGACTTACAGAAAACGTTTGACCTCTGTCATTGCCAACAAAGGGTATATAACAAAGTATTGAGATAAACTTTTGTTATTGACCAAATACTTATTTTCCACCATAATTTGCAAATACATTCATAAAAAATCATACAATGTGATTTTCTGGATTATTTTTTTTCATTTTGTCTGTCATAGTTGAAGTGTACCTATGATGAAAATTACAGGCCTCTCTCATCTTTTTAAGTGGGAGAACTTGCACAATTGGTGGCTGACTAAATACTTTTTTGCCCCACTGTACCTTGTGTCAGTTGAAGCTTATCCTCAATACTGACAAAACTAAACTAATGTGGTTTTCTAAAGCAAGAAATAGACCTTTAACCTATTATTACCGGGCAGGGCAAAACGATTGAGAACCTCGTAAAAATATATTGGAATTTGAATTGATGATGTCGTGGAAATATTCAGTCAATAATATTTCTGAAATACCAGGAGCGGAGAAAAGGGACCAGAAACTGAGAAAATCTGCGTACGGTTTTGGACGAACTACACAAATAAATGGCCACTTGAAAACTAAGGTGAGCTAAGTTCTTACCTATAATATAGAATTTATGTGTTTCGCTCTGGGAACCTGCGTCAGCGGTAGGTCACAACGTGGGTTTCTCCAAATTTGACGAACCAAAGAAAATATTTGGAGCTTTTTTAGTTAAATGAAATGCATGCAAAATAATGAGGGGATTAAAAGCAGGAAGGGTTGCAAAAGTGAAAACAGAGTAAAGTAAACAGTAATTAATAGTAATTGGTTCGTGACCAATTGCAAAGGGAGAGTTGTGTGCTTCATCTGTCTGGACTGGCTCAGTTGAATGGGGTTATTCATTAGTTTGTTCAGTCTGTTTGAATTGTGACTGTCTTGTCTGATTCACTTTGGCTGGACTTATTTGTTTAGACCTGTTTGAGTTTGTGCACAAAACAGAGTCCATTCACCTTGTTCAGTCAGTCCGAGTCAGTGGGTGATTCAATTCATCCTGTCGTTCAGTCGCTCATCTGGGATGGTTGTTCATTCTCGTTCAGGTTCTCTGGTTAACCAAGACACAGACACTGTGATAGAGATCCCTAACCCTGACACTGACACTGAGATAGAGAGCCCTAACAATGAGATAGAGAATCCTGAAACTGAGATAGAGAATCCTGACACTGAGATAGAGATCCCTGACAATGCGACTGAGATAGAGATCCCTGACACTGATACTGAGATATAGAATCCTAACGCTGACAATGAGACAGAGACCCATGATACTGAGAGAGAGAGCCCTAACCATTACACTGAGATGGAGAGCCCTAACCATGACACTGAGATAGAGAGCCCTAACTTTGACACTGAGATAGAGAATCCTGACACTGACACTGAGATAGAGATCCCTGACACTGAGATAGAGAACCCTAACCCTGATGCTGCGATAGAGATCCCTGACACCGACACTGAGATAGAGATCCCTGACACTGAGATAGATAATCTTAACCCTGACACTGAGATAGAGAAACCCTAACCCTGACACTGAGATAGAGAACCCTAACCCTGACACAGGGATAGAGAACCCTAACCCTAACACTGAGATAGAGAATCCTGACACTGACACTGAGATAGAGAACCCTAACCCTGACACTGAGATAGAGAACTCTAACCCTGACACTGAGATAGAGAGCCCTGACGCTGAGATAGATAATCCTGACACTGAGATAGAGATAGAGATCCCTGACACTGAGATAGAGATCCCTGACACTGACACTGAGATAGAGATACCTGACACTGAGATAGAGAACCCTAACCATGACACTGAGATAGAGAGCCATAACACCGAGATATATAGCCCTAATCATGACACTGAGATAGAGAGCCCTAACCACAACACTGAGATAGAGAGCCCTGACAATGAGATAGAGATCCCTAACAATGAGATAGAGAAAGAGAGCCCTAACCATGACACTGAGATAGAGAATCATAACCCTGACACTGAGATAGAGAACCCTGACACTGAGATAGAGATCCCTGACACTGAGATAGAGATCTCTGACACTGACACTGAGATAGAGATCCCTGACACTGAGATAGAAAACCCTAACACTGAGATAGAGACCCCTAACCCTGAAACTGAGATAGAGATCCCTGACACTGAGATAGAGATCCCTGACACTGAGATAGAGACCCCTAACCCTGACACTGAGATAGAGAGCCCTAACCATGACACTGAGATAGAGATCCCTGACACTGAGATAGAGACCCCTAACCCTGACACTGAGATAGAGACCCCTAACCCTGACACTGAGATAGAGAGCCCTGACACTGCGATATAGAATCCTGACACTGAGATAGAGATAGAGATCCCTGACACTGAGATGGAGATCCCTGACACTGACACTGAGATAGAGATCCCTGACACTGAGATAGAGAACCCTAACCATGACACTGAGATAGAGAGCCCTAATCATGACACTGAGATAGAGAGCCCTAATCATGACACTGGGATAGAGAGCCCTGACACTGAGATAGAGAGCAATACCACTGAGATAGAGAACCCTAACACTGAGATAGAGAAAGAGAGCCCTAACCATGACACTGAGATAGAGAATCATAACCCTAACACTGAGATAGAGAACCCTGACACTGAGATAGAGATCCCTGACACTGAGATAGAGATCCCTGACACTGAGATAGAGGACCCTAACACTGACCTTGAGATAGAGAACCCTGACACTGAGATAGAGATCCTGATACTGTGATAGAGAACCCTAACCCTGACACTGAGATAGAGACCCCTAACCCTAACACTGAGATAGAGACCCCTAACCCTGACACTGATATAGAGAGACCTAACCATGACACTGAGATAGAGAACCCTGACACTGAGATAGAGATCCCTGACACTGAGATAGAGATCCCTGACACTGAGATAGAGAACCCTAACACTGACCTTGAGATAGAGAACACTGACACTGAGATAGAGATCCTGATACTGTGATAGAGAACCCTAACCCTGACACTGAGATAGAGACCCCTAACCCTAACACTGAGATAGAGACCCCTAACCCTAACACTGAGATAGAGAGCCCTGACACTGAGATAGAGTGTCAGGTACATATTATTAAACCTGGATAAAGAGGTGGTTATTTTGTTTCTTCACATTATCATCAGCTATGTATGTGGGTGAATTTGGTTGGAGAGTGGAATGGATTCCAAATTACAACTTATTCCCTATATAGTGCATTACTTTTTTTGACCATGTAAGGCCCATTGGGATCTGGTCTAAAGTATCACTGTCAACAGTAGTGCATTATAATGAATTATAATGAATAGGGTGCCATTTGGGACACATCCCAATATTAAAAAAACTCAAATCCCAATCTGCCATCAAAACCTCTATTGGGTAATAATGTGGTCTTTGAGTGACTGGATGAGACCAGCTGCAGTGGAAGCCTGGTCTTTGAGTGACTGGATGAGACCAGCTGCAGTGGAAGCCTGGTCTTTGAGTGACTGGATGAGACCAGCTGCAGTGGAAGCCTGGTCTTTGAGTGACTGGATGAGACCAGCTGCAGTGGAAGCCTGGTCTTTGAGTGACTGGATGAGACCAGCTGCAGTGGAAGCCTGGTCTTTGAGTGACTGGATGAGAACAGCTGCAGTGGAAGCCTGGTCTTTGAGTGACTGGATGAGAACAGCTGCAGTGGAAGCCTGGTCTTTGAGTGACTGGATGAGAACAGCTGCAGTGGAAGCCTGGTCTTTGAGTGACTGGATGAGACCAGCTGCAGTGGAAGCCTGGTCTTTGAGTGACTGGATGAGAACAGCTGCAGTGGAAGCCTGGTCTTTGAGTGACTGGATGAGAACAGCTGCAGTGGAAGCCTGGTCTTTGAGTGACTGGATGAGAACAGCTGCAGTGGAAGCCTGGTCTTTGAGTGACTGGATGAGAACAGCTGCAGTGGAAGCCTGGTCTTTGAGTGACTGGATGAGAACAGCTGCAGTGGAAGCCTGGTCTTTGAGTGACTGGATGAGAACAGCTGCAGTGGAAGCTTGGCTGGGATAGTAATGAGCCCTCTGCAGATGTCTGCTGTCTGCACTCTAGATGGGTCTGTCTGTCTGCTTAC
Source organism: Oncorhynchus clarkii lewisi (assembly GCF_045791955.1). NCBI lineage: Eukaryota > Metazoa > Chordata > Actinopteri > Salmoniformes > Salmonidae > Oncorhynchus > Oncorhynchus clarkii. The sequence goes on along the minus strand of NW_027259137.1, from coordinate 24,497 downwards.
ACTCAGTTCACTGGAAGGATTTTTCTCACCGTCTGTTTACCAGAGTTGTGGACTCGAGTCACATGACTTGGACTCGAGTCTGACTCGAGTCACACATCTGATGACTTGGGACTTGACTTGGTAGAAAATAAAATAACTTGAGACTGGATTTGGAGCCTCAAGAATCGGGACTTGAGACTAATGACTTGAACTTATCTGGCCAGGTTTTGTAATGTTTTGTCACTCACTTTGTGGCATAAAGTCTAAGTGGATTACTCAACACGCAGCCAGAGTCGCCGCAGCATAGCCCTTGCAAAAAACACCTGCAACAGATTGGCTAGTGAAAATCACACTCGATACTCTGATTGGACCAGCAAACTGTTAACCAACACAGGTCGGGTGGTGAGCTAGCGAACAGATTGCTGATTTGCTGTACAGCTATACGTTCGGGTGCAGATCAAATGTCTAAATATAGAGAGAGAGGAATTCCATAATAAATAAATATGCAGTTCACCCCAAAAATTGTGAACAAAAACGATTTACTTTGAAAGCTCATCATCAATGGGGCAACATTTACTAGCATAGGTCTACTGGTATTAACTAGCATAGGTCTACCGGTATTAACTAGCATAGATCTACTGTTATTAACTAGCATAGATCTACTGGTATTAACTAGCATAGGTCTACCGGTATTAACTAGCATAGGTCTACCGGTATTAACTAGCATAGATCTACTGGTATTAACTAGCATAGGCCTACTGATATTTACTAGCATAGGTCTACTCGTATTAACTAGCATAGATCTACCGGTATTAATTAGCATAGGTCCTACTAGTATAAACTAGCATAGGCCTACTGGTATTACCTAGCATAGGTCCTACTGGTATGAAATAGCATAGGTTTACTGGTATTAACTAGCATAGGTCTACTGGTATTAACTAGCATAGGTCTACTGGTATTAAATAGCATAGGTCTACTGGTATTAACTAGCATAGGCCTACTGGTATTAACTAGCATAGATCTACCGGTATTTACTAGCATAGGTCTACTGGTATTAACTAGCATAGGTCTACTGGTATTAACTAGCATATATCTACTGGTATTAACTAGCATAGGTCTACTGATATTAACTAGCATATATCTACTGGTATTAACTAGCATAGGTCTACTGGTATTAACTAGCATAGGTCTACTTGTATTAACTAGCATAGATCTACTGGTATTAACTAGCATAGGTCTACTTGTATTAACTAGCATATATCTACTGGTATTTACTAGCATAGACCTACTGGTATTAACTAGCATAGGCCTACTGGTATTAACTAGCATAGATCTACTGGTATTAACTAGCATAGGTCCTACTGGTATAAACTAGCATAGGTCTACCGGTATTAACTAGCATAGATCTACTGGTATTAACTAGCATTGGTCTACTGGTATTAACTAGCATAGATCTACTGGTATTAACTAGCATAGATCTACTGGTTATAACTAGCATAGGTCTACTGGTATTAACTACCATAGATCTACCCGTATTAACTAGCATAGATCTACCGGTATTTACTAGCATATATCTACTGGTATTAACTAGCATATATCTACCGGTATTTCCTAGCATAGACCTACCGGTATTAACTAGCATAGATCTACCGGTATTAACTAGCATAGGTCCCCTCAGTTTAAGGTAAGATCCCCTCAGTTTAAGGTAAGATCCCCTCAGTTTAAGGTATTATCCCTTCAGTTTAGGGTAAGATCCCCTCAGTTTAAGGTATTATCCCTTCAGTTTAGGGTAAGATACCCTCAGTTTAAGGTAAGATCCCCTCAGTTTAAGGTATTATCCCCTCAGTTTAAGGTAATATCCCCTCAGTTTAAGGTATTATCCCCTCAGTTTAAGGTAATATCCCCTCAGTTTAAGGTATTATCCCCTCAGTTTAAGGTAATATCCCCTCAGTTTAAGGTAAGATCCCCTCAGTTTAAGGTATTATCCCTTCAGTTTAAGGTAAGATCCCCTCAGTTTAAGGTAAGATCCCCCCAGTTTAGGGTAAGATCCCCTCAGTTTAAGGTATTATCCCTTCAGTTTAAGGTAAGATCCCCTCAGTTTAAGGTAAGATCCCCTCAGTTTAAGGTAAGATCCCCTCAGTTTAAGGTATTATCCCTTTAGTTTAAGGTAAGATCCCCTCAGTTTAAGGTAAGATCCCCCCAGTTTAGGGTAAGATCCCCTCAGTTTAAGGTAAGATCCCCTCAGTTTAGGGTAAGATCCCCTCAGTTTAAGGTAAGATCCCCTCAGTTTAGGGTAAGATCTTTCTAAAAACAGAAAATGGCCACAATTCAATAGATATCAATCCACAAAGAGGTAAGAACATGGTAAGAACATGTAGGCTATAAACACATGTTGACGGATAGCTGTATTGTGTGCAGAACACTACAACTTCTCAGGTATACAGACAAGGAGGCATACAAAGGTATGTCACTTGGTATTTTTATGTTATACAGATCACGTTTACCATCCTCCTCCCTGACCTCTTCAATGAATATCCCATAGGCCTCTACATTATGTATGAAAACCATTATCAAATCATTGTTTTTCATTCATATTTTACCACATAAACACATAAACACATAAAAGTATGAATACTGTTGTGTGCATGTTTTGTTAATCATCTGTATAATTACTATTTCAGGGATTCACAGACTTCACCCTCCCTACAGCTCTGATGAATATCAGATAAAACCTGTTCGATCACCATGCACTGCAAAATCATTCTGGCTGTGGATACGGAGAACATCAACACAGTAACATCAACAGGCCAGATGATATACCCATTGGACTTGGGACTCTGCTGGGAGTTACCTCATATATATATTTTTTTAATTCTACTTTGCCACTGAAAGTATAATAACAACGGAGAACTAAAACATTGTATTATTGTTATGTGTAATATTAATAATGATAACATAATAGGGGAGCTGAGGAGGGGGGGGGGGGGGGGGGGGTAGTTAAGAAAGGAAGTCCAAAAGTTTTCCCAAAGGGGATCTTAGAGGATCCATTAATAGGGGTTCTTAGAGGATCCATTAATAGGGGTTCTTAGAGGATCCATTAATAGGGGTTCTTAGAGGATTCATTAATAGGGGTTCTTAGAGGATCCATTAATAGGGGTTCTTAGAGGATCCATTAATAGGGGTTCTTAGAGGATCCATTAATAGGGGTTCTTAGAGGATCCATTAATAGGGGTTCTTAGAGGATCCATTAATAGGGGTTCTTAGAGGATCCATTAATAGGGGTTCTTAGAGGATTCATTAATAGGGGATCTTAGAGGATCCATTAATAGGGGTTCTTAGAGGATCCATTAATAGGGGATCTTAGAGGATCCATTAATAGGGGATCTTAGAGGATCCATTAATAGGGGATCTTAGAGGATCCATTAATAGGATTCTTAGAGATCCATTAATAGGGGTTCTTAGAGATCCATTAATAGGGGTTCTTAGAGGATCCATTAATAGGGGTTCTTAGAGATCCATTAATAGGGGTTCTTAGAGATCCATTAATAGGGGTTCTTAGAGATCCATTAATAGGGGTTCTTAGAGGATCCATTAGAGTGTAGAACGTTGAATGAGATAAAACGATTGTTCCATGTATGCATGGTGTTGAAATATAATTAATAATCATTAACTCTGATTAAGACGTAGGCACCAATGTAACACTGTATATGGAAATTGCCTTTGACATTATAAGACCAGTTTATTGGTTGTAATTGCCAATTGGGTAATTGTATGGTCCTGGGGGCCAAGTCCTGGGGGCCAGGTTAAGCATGGTAAAGGGCCCTATTTTACAATGACATCATCAACACGTATTTTAGACAAAGTAATGTCATTCTCCACCTTCTGGGTCTCTGTAATGTCCTTAATGTTAGTCTCCACCTTCTGGGTCTCTGTAATGTCCTTAATGATAATCTCCACCTTCTGGGTCTCTATAATGTCCTTAATGTCAGTCTCCACCTTCTGGGTCTCTGTGATGTTAGTCTCCACCTTCTGAGTCTCTGTAATGTCCTTAATGTTGGTCTCCACCTTCTGGGTCTCTGTAATGTCCTTAATGTTAGTCTCCACCTTCTGAGTCTCTGTAATGTCCTTAATGTTAGTCTCCACCTTCTGGGTCTCTATAATGTCCTTAATGTCAGTCTCCACCTTCTGGGTCTCTGCGATGTTAGTCTCCACCTTCTGAGTCTCTGTAATGTCCTTAATGTTAGTCTCCACCTTCTGGGTCTCTGTGATGTTAGTCTCCACCTTCTGGGTCTCTGTGATGTTAGTCTCCACCTTCTGGGTCTCTGTAATGTCCTTAATGTTAGTCTCCACCTTCTGGGTCTCTATAATGTCCTTAATGTCAGTCTCCACCTTCTGGGTCTCTGTGATGTTAGTCTCCACCTTCTGGGTCTCTGTAATGTCCTTAATGATAATCTCCACCTTCTGGGTCTCTGTAATGTCCTTAATGTTAGTCTCCACCTTCTGGGTCTCTGTGATGTTAGTCTCCACCTTCTGAGTCTCTGTAATGTCCTTAATGTTAGTCTCCACCTTCTGGGTCTCTGTGATGTTAGTCTCCACCTTCTGAGTCTCTGTAATGTCCTTAATGTTAGTCTCCACCTTCTGGGTCTCTATAATGTCCTTAATGTTAGTCTCCACCTTCTGGGTCTCTGTGATGTTAGTCTCCACCTTCTGAGTCTCTGTAATGTTAGTCTCCACCTTCTGGGTCTCTGTAATGTTAGTCTCCACCTTCTGGGTCTCTGTAATGTCCTTAATGTTAGTCTCCACCTTCTGGGTCTCTGTGATGTTAGTCTCCACCTTCTGAGTCTCTGTAATGTCCTTAATGTTAGTCTCCACCTTCTGAGTCTCTGTAATGTCCTTAATGTTAAACTCCACCTTCTGGGTCTCTGTGATGTTAGTCTCCACCTTCTGGGTCTCTGTAATGTCCTTAATGTTAGTCTCCACCTTCTGAGTCTCTTTAATGTCCTCAATGTCAGTATCCACCTTCCGGTTGTCGGTATTGTCTGTAATGTCTGTCTCATTGATATAATGTCATACGTTAACATGGTATGGGTATGGGGTTTTCCTCAACCCCTTATTTCTCTCTTTCTGTAATGTTAACCTAGTTAACCTGTAATGTTAACCGAGTTAACCTGTAATGTTAACCTAGTTAACCTGTAATGTTAACCAAGTTAACCTGTAATGTTAACCTAGTTAACCTGTAATGTTAACCGAGTTAACCTAGTTAACCTGTAATGTTAACCTAGTTAACCTGTACTGTTAACCTAGTTAACCTGTAATGTTAACCTAGTTAACCTGTAATGTTAACCGAGTGTTAGCTACACCTTGGTCTGTTTAACTGAGCCTGTTAAGGTGTGAGAGGGAGATAAACATCTGTAATTGTTTAAAGTGGAATGTTGCACTCATAGAAGTAATTAGAAATCAAGTTACATGGATGTCTGAGGATGAAAGGTAAAGGAACCAGGTAGCTTCATTAGATGTGGAAAAACCTTCAGGCCCTTAAAGGTGAAGACCTATAAGGCTGAATAAGGCAAAGTACAATCAAACAAGATCAATACAGAGATAAGCCTTTTTACTACAGTCAACACCATCATCATCATCATCATATCGTTTGTAATAAATATCATCTGAATCATCTGATTTCCATGAATGATCATGTTAATTAAACAGACAAGGTAATATGTCGGGTTCTACTACGGAGGGACTCAATTGGTACGGAGGAGGAGCTGATGTCACCAAAACCCACTTTGGTTAAGATATGCACATAAAAATGATGCCTCCCACGTGGAACCCTAATCTCTATGTAGTGTACTACTGTTGACCAAAGGGTTCCACGTGGAACCCTATTCCCTATGTAGTGTACTACAGTTGACCAGAGGGTTCCACGTGGAACCCTATTCCCTATGTAATGAACTACTGTTGACCAAAGGGTTCCACGTAGCACCCTATTCCCTATGTAATGTACTACTGTTGACCAGAGGGTTCCACGTGGCACCCTATTCCCTATGTAGTGTACTACTGTTGACCAGAGGGTTCCACGTGACACCCTATTCCCTATGTAATGTACTACTGTTGACCAGAGGGTTCCACGTGGCACCCTATTCCCTATGTAGTGTACTACTGTTGACCAAAGGGTTCCACGTAGCACCCTATTCTCTATGTAGTGTACTACTGTTGACCAGAGGGTTCCACGTGGCACCCTATTCCCTATGTAGTGTACTACTGTTGACCAGAGGGTTCCACGTGGCACCCTAATCCCTATGTAGTGTACTACTGTTGACCAGAGGGTTCCACGTGGAACCCTATTCCCTGATGTAGTGTACTACTGTTGACCAGAGGGTTCCACGTGGCACCCTTTTCCCTATGTAGTGTACTACTGTTGACCAGAGGGTTCCACGTGGAACCCTATTCCCCGATGTAGTGTACTACTGTTGACCAGAGGGTTCCACGTGGCACCCTATTCCCTATGTAGTGTACTACTGTTGACCAGAGGGTTCCACGTGGAACCCTATTCCCTGATGTAGTGTACTACTGTTGACCAGAGGGTTCCACGTGGCACCCTTTTCCCTATGTAGTGTACTACTGTTGACCAAAGGGTTCCATGTGGAACCCTATTCCCCGATGTAGTGTACTACTGTTGACCAGAGGGTTCCACGTGGCACCCTTTTCCCTATGTAGTGTACTACTGTTGACCAGAGGGTTCCACATGGAACCCTTTCCCTATGTAGTGTACTACTGTTGACCAGAGGGTTCCACGTGGCACCCTATTCCCTATGTAATGTACTACTGCTGACCAAAGGGTTCCACGTGGAACCCTATTCCCTATGTAGTGTACTACTATTGACCAGAGGGTTCCACGTGACACCCTATTCCCTATGTAGTGTACTACTATTGACCAGAGGGTTCCACGTGGCACCCTATTCCCTATGTAATGTACTACTGCTGACCAAAGGGTTCCACGTGGAACCCTATTCCCTGATGTAGTGTACTACTGTTGACCAGAGGGTTCCACGTGGCACCCTATTCCCTATGTAGTGTACTACTGTTGACCGAAGGGTTCCACGTAGCACCCTATTCCCTATGTAGTGTACTACTGTTGACCAGAGGGTTCCACGTGGCACCCTATTCCCTATGTAGTGTACTACTGTTGACCAGAGGGTTCCACGTGGCACCCTTTTCCCTATGTAGTGTACTACTGTTGACCAGAGGGTTCCACGTGGCACCCTATTCCCTATGTAATGTACTACTGTTGACCAAAGGGTTCCACGTGGAACCCTATTCCCTATGTAGTGTACTACTGTTGACCAGAGGGTTCCATGGGGGAGACAAACAAGGCATGTGTGGATTGATTAAATGAGGTTCAGTCAGATAAAGTAACACATATTATGTAATCATTCAGTGAGTGAATGGGGACAGGAGAACAGCACTACTCATTCAGTGAGTGAATGGGGACAGGAGAACAGCACTACTCATTCAGTGAGTGAATGGGGACAGGAGAACAGCACTACTCATTCAGTGAGTGAATGGGGACAGGGGAACAGCACTACTCATTCAGTGGGTGAATGGGGACAGGAGAACAGCACTACTCATTCAGTGAGTGAATGGGGACAGGAGAACAGCACTACTCATTCAGTGAGTGAATGGGGACAGGAGAACAGCACTACTCATTCAGTGAGTGAATGGGGACAGGAGAACAGCACTACTCATTCAGTGAGTGAATGGGGACAGGAGAACAGCACTTCTCATTCAGTGAGTGAATGGGGACAGGAGAACAGCACTACTCATTCAGTGAGTGAATGGGGACAGGAGAACAGCACTTCTCATTCAGTGAGTGAATGGGGACAGGAGAACAGCACTTCTCATTCAGTGAGTGAATGGGGACAGGAGAACAGCACTTCTCATTCAGTGAGTGAATGGGGACAGGAGAACAGCACTACTCATTCAGTGAGTGAATGGGGACAGGAGAACAGCACTACTCATTCAGTGAGTGAATGGGGACAGGAGAACAGCACTACTCATTCAGTGAGTGAATGGGGACAGGAGAACAGCACTACTCATTCAGTGAGTGAATGGGGACAGGAGAACAGCACTACTCATTCAGTGAGTGAATGGGGACAGGAGAACAGCACTACTCATTCAGTGAGTGAATGGGGACAGGGGAACAGCACTACTCATTCAGTGGGTGAATGGGGACAGGAGAACAGCACTACTCATTCAGTGAGTGAATGGGGACAGGAGAACAGCACTACTCATTCAGTGAGTGAATGGGGACAGGAGAACAGCACTACTCATTCAGTGAGTGAATGGGGACAGGAGAACAGCACTACTCATTCAGTGAGTGAATGGGGACAGGAGAACAGCACTTCTCATTCAGTGAGTGAATGGGGACAGGAGAACAGCACTACTCATTCAGTGAGTGAATGGGGACAGGAGAACAGCACTACTCATTCAGTGAGTGAATGGGGACAGGAGAACAGCATTGACTATTGAAATCATTTAATGCTTTTAAAAACAAATACAAGTTACTTCACTGGATCATCACATGTGAACAATAATTGATTTTTTTCCACCAATATTTGTAATAACACCCTCAGACATATTTTCCATTCACATGGCTGCATACAGACAACTTCTCTCTCTTTTTATTTCGTTGCAGTTTATTATTTACAGTCAATCTAAGGAATGCATTGGCTCTGTGACAATAATAGCTCATATCGGCAGCATATCAAAACCTTGCTGTTTGGGTTGCAAAATTCCGGTAACTTTCCCCCAAGATTCCCAGGTTTTCCAGATTGGAAGATTTCTGGAATCAGGAGGGAACAAGCAGAATGTGAACGCAACCTACTGTGCTGGAGTGGTCAGATTCAGGTGGATGATGGTGGTAACACTAATTTATGCATATCAACTCAATCTAGCCATCAAAGGTAAGGGTGAACATTTCCAGTAACTTCTGCCAAATTCCCAGAAGTCCTGACTGGAGTTACCAGAATTTTGCAAACCTAATCATAGTTGATCTGTAATATATATGTTTGCAGTCAAAATAGGTCTGTTGTTGTGGGTTGATAGGTCTGTTGTTGTGGGTCGATAGGTCTGTTGTTGTGGGGACGATAGGTCTGTTGTTGTGGGTTGATAGGTCTGTTGTTGTGGGTCGATAGGTCTGTTGTTGTGGGTCGATAGGTCTGTTGTTGTGGGGACGATAGGTCTGTTGTTGTAGGTTGATAGGTCTGTTGTTGTGGGGACGATAGGTCTGTTGTTGTGGGTTGATAGGTCTGTTGTTGTGGGTCGATAGGTCTGTTGTTGTGGGTCGATAGGTCTGTTGTTGTGGGTCGATAGGTCTGTTGTTGTGGGTCGATAGGTCTGTTGTTGTAGGTTGATAGGTCTGTTGTTGTGGGGACGATAGGTCTGTTGTTGTGGGTTGATAGGTCTGTTGTTGTAGGTTGATAGGTCTGTTGTTGTGGGGACGATAGGTCTGTTGTTGTGGGTTGATAGGTCTGTTGTTGTGGGTCGATAGGTCTGTTGTTGTGGGTCGATAGGTCTGTTGTTGTGGGTCGATAGGTCTGTTGTTGTGGGTTGATAGGTCTGTTGTTGTGGGTTGATAGGTCTGTTGTTGTTGGTTGATAGGTCTGTTGTTGTGGGTTGATAGGTCTGTTGTTGTAGGTTGATAGGTCTGTTGTTGTGGGGGAGATAGGTCTGTTGTGATTTGATAGGTCTGTTGTTGTGGGTTGATAGGTCTGTTGTTGTAGGGGAGATAGGTCTGTTGTTGTGGGATGATAGGTCTGTTGTTGTGGGGACGATAGCTATGTTGTTGTGGGGACGATAGGTCTGTTGTTGTGGGGACGATAGATATGTTGTTGTGGGGGAGATAGGTCTGTTGTTGTGGGGGAGGTAGGTCTGTTGTTGTGGGGACGATAGGTCTGTTGTTGTGGGGACGATAGGTCTGTTGTTGTGGATTGATATGTCTGTTGTTGTGGGGACGATAGGTCTGTTGTTGTGGGTTGATAGGTCTGTTGTTGTGGGGACGATAGGTCTATTGTGGGAAGATAGGTCTGTTATTGTGGGGGAGATAGGTCTGTTGTTGTGGGGGAGATAGGTCTGTTGTTGTGGGGGAGATAGGTCTGTTGTTGTGGGTTGATAGGTCTGTTGTTGTGGGGACGATAGGTCTATTGTGGGAAGATAGGTCTGTTATTGTGGGGGAGATAGGTCTGTTGTTGTGGGGGAGATAGGTCTGTTGTTGTGGGGAGATAGATCTGTTGTTGTGGGTTGATAGGTCTGTTGTTGTGGGTTGATAGGTCTGTTGTTGTGGGGACGATAGATATGTTGTTGTGGGGGAGATAGGTCTGTTGTTGTGGGGGAGGTAGGTCTGTTGTTGTGGGGGAGATAGGTCTGTTGTTGTGGGGACGATAGGTATGTTGTTGTGGGGACGATAGGTCTGTTGTTGTGGGGACGATAGGTCTGTTGTTGTGGGGACAATAGGTCTATTGTGGGAAGATAGGTCTGTTATTGTGGGGGAGATAGGTCTGTTGTTGTGGGGAGATAGATCTGTTGTTGTGGGTTGATAGGTCTGTTGTTGTGGAATGATAGGTCTGTTGTTGTGGGGACGATAGGTATGTTGTTTTGGGGGAGATAGGTATGTTGTTGTGGGGGAGATATGTCTGTTGTTGTGTGGGAGATAGGTCTGTTGTTGTGGGGGAGATAGGTCTGTTGTTGTGGGTTGATAGGTATGTTGTGAGGACGATAGGTATGTTGTTGTGGGGCCGATAGGTCCGTTGTTGTGGGGACGATAGGTATGTTGTTGTGGGGACGATAGGTCCGTTGTTGTGGGGACGATAGGTCAGTTGTTGTGGGACGATATGTCTGTTGTTGTGGGGACGATGTGTCTGTTGTTGTGGGGAGATAGGTCTGTTGTGGGGACGATAGGTCTGTTGTTGTGGGGACGATAGGTCTGTTGTCGTGGGGACGATGTGTCTGTTGTTGTGGGGAGATAGGTCTGTTGTGGGGACTTGAGGTCTGTTGTTGTGGGGACGATAGGTCTGTTGTTGTGGGGACGATAGGTCTGTTGATGTGGGTTGATAGGTCTGTTGTTGTGGGTTGGTAGGTCTGTTGTGGGGACGATAGGTCTGTTGCTGTGGGGGAGATAGGTCTGTTGTTGTGGGTTGATAGGTCTGTTGTTGTGGGGGAGATAGTTCTATTGTTGTGGGGGAGATAGGTCTGTTGTTGTGGGGACGATAGGTCTGTTGTTGTGGGGACGATAGGTCTGTTGTTGTGGGATGATAGGTCTGTTGTTGTGGGTTGGTAGGTCTATTGTTGTGGGACGATAGGTCTGTTGTTGTGGGGACGATAGGTCTGTTGTTGTGGGGACGATAGGTCTGTTGTTGTGGGGGAGATATGTCTATTATGGGGGAGATAGGTCTGTTGTTTTAGGGACGATAGGTATATTGTGGGGGCAATAGGTCTGTTGTCTATTGAACAGGCAGGAGGGCCCCTAAATAAAACCCATCTATAATCTCAACTTCAATATTATATACATTATTTACAATGGAATGTTGGGCTGAAGCTTACAGACGTAATGCTATTGTATACAAAAGAGTTGAAGCCTTTAGACTTAATGCTATTGTATACAAAAGTATATTGAGGGAATGACAATGAAAAACAAGATAGAGAATCATTTTTACAACAACCATAATCTATGGATTCAAGGACAACACCAATACCTAATTCTGTCATTCTCCCATGTTTGTTTTAATCATTTCAGGTCAAGTATGGCAGTGGTTCCTAAAAGGAACAAAACATTGATTTGTGCTTGAATAGAAATATAATTGACTTCAGTTATGGAAATGCTTTGGGCACTGGGACACCGTTGTGTTCTAGGGGTGTTTGAATTATACCAAATCTCTCAATTACCGTGGGAATAATTCTGTTTTCAACTCTGCAGACGTTCTCCAGCTATTTAGGTGTTTTTACGGGGAATCAAAGTGCCGGAGGGTTGAAGTGAAGAGGAAGTAACATCTAATGTCTCTCCTTTCTCTGTCATTTGATAGGACATTATGGAAGCTGTTTCTGACATCACAGAGATACAAGCTATTAGGATCATTCCTTCCTCAACTTTAACGTCAAAGAGAACTTTTCCTCTTCATCTATGTTAAATCATTCTTTATATGCAGTACATCTGAACAAAACCTCACTTCTCACAAAAGGCATAGCCCCCGAACACTTAGCTAACATACCGAAGGAATAAGAAAATAAAGGATCATGTGTGGTCTCTTTCATAAAACGTGTTGCATGTGGTTTTCATTCAGAATCATTGCAGCAGAAATAAAGAACACAAGGCGAAAATAAACATGGTTTAACGTCGTTATAGTTGTGTTCTCATCATTAAAGTGTAACACATAGTGGTGGTTCAGAATCAGAATCACATTATAGTGGTGGTTCAGAATCAGAATCACATTATAGTGGTGGTTCAGAATCAGAATCACATTATAGTGGTGGTTCAGAATCAGAATCACATTATAGTGGTGGTTCAGAATCAGAATCACATTATAGTGGTGGTTCAGAATCAGAATCACATTATAGTGGTAGTTCAGAATCAGAATCACATTATAGTGGTGGTTCAGAATCAGAATCACATTATAGTGGTAGTTCAGAATCAGAATCACATTATAGTGGTGGTTCAGAATCAGAATCACATTATAGTGGTGGTTCAGAATCAGAATCACATTATAGTGGTGGTTCAGAATCAGAATCACATTATAGTGGTGGTTCAGAATCAGAATCACATTATAGTGGTGGTTCAGAATCAGAATCACATTATAGTGGTGGTTCAGAATCAGAATCACATTATAGTGGTGGTTCAGAATCAGAATCACATTATAGTGGTGGTTCAGAATCAGAATCACATTATAGTGGTAGTTCAGAATCAGAATCACATTATAGTGGTGGTTCAGAATCAGAATCACATTATAGTGGTGGTTCAGAATCAGAATCACATTATGGTGGTGGTTCAGAATCAGAATCACATTATAGTGGTGGTTCAGAATCAGAATCACATTATAGTGGTGGTTCAGAATCAGAATCACATTATAGTGGTAGTTCAGAATCAGAATCACATTATAGTGGTGGTTCAGAATCAGAATCACATTATAGTGGTGGTTCAGAATCAGAATCACATTATAGTGGTGGTTCAGTATTAGAATCAACACATTATAGTGGTGGTTCAGAATCAGAATCACATTATAGTGGTAGTTCAGAATCAGAATCACATTATAGTGGTGGTTCAGAATCAGAATCACATTATAGTCGTGGTTCATAATCAGAATCAACACATTATAGTGGTGGTTCAGAATCAGAATCACATTATAGTCGTGGTTCAGAATCAGAATCACATTATAGTGGTGGTTCAGAATCAGAATCAACACATTATAGTGGTGGTTCAGAATCAGAATCACATTATAGTCGTGGTTCAGAATCAGAATCACATTATAGTGTTAGTTCAGAATCAGAATCAACACATTATAGTGGTGGTTCAGAATCAGAATCACATTATAGTGGTGGTTCAGAATCAGAATCACATTATAGTGGTGGTTCAGAATCAGAATCACATTATAGTGGTGGTTCAGAATCAGAATCACATTATAGTGGTGGTTCAGAATCAGAATCACATTATAGTGGTGGTTCAGAATCAGAATCACATTATAGTGGTAGTTCAGAATCAGAATCACATTATAGTGGTGGTTCAGAATCAGAATCACATTATAGTGGTGGTTCAGAATCAGAATCACATTATAGTGGTGGTTCAGAATCAGAATCACATTATAGTGGTGGTTCAGAATCAGAATCACATTATAGTGGTGGTTCAGAATCAGAATCACATTATAGTGGTGGTTCAGAATCAGAATCAACACATTATAGTGGTGGTTCAGAATCAGAATCACATTATAGTGGTGGTTCAGAATCAGAATCACATTATAGTGGTGGTTCAGAATCAGAATCACATTATAGTGGTGGTTCAGAATCAGAATCATGTTGCTGGGTCTGCAGAGAAACATGCAACACTAATATTTGGTTTGCGTCCCAAATAGCACCCTATTCCCTATATAGTGCACTGCTCATTAGTAGTTTGCATTGTATGGGATAGGGTGCTTTTGAGATGAAACATTGGTCTCTACAGAATGATGAAATCCTGTCAGCCTCTGGCCAGCACATCATATCCCACCTCTCTACAAACACTGGCAAGGAGCCGTCTTCTCCTCTGATCTGTGAACACAAAGCCCGTCCTCCAATACCTCCTCCCACCAGCCTCCCCTGCAAACAACACCCATACATCCAACCCTCACATAAATCACATAAAAACAACACTTCATCTTTTCTCCCAGTTTAAAACGAGCCAGGTAAGTATCCTCTGTGCTTTGACTCCTGTCAAAAAGTCTTTGTCCTTTTTGACAGAATTCCCACAACGTACTTAGTTTTTTGCCAATCATAATATTGTACTGTAGCTTGTGTGTGATGGACCTCAAAGCTGTGAGGACAAAGACTGTTTCTGCTGTGGACCTCAGCTACTGGCAAGCAAGATAGTGGGTTTAAAAAGCCAACCAATACAATGGCTCTCTAAAGGATGGTTGTATGCCCATCTACAGGTTCAGCTGCCAACACGTCAGGCAAAAATAACCATATTTTTTCTCCAGTATGAATCGATACAGAGCTGTTGCAATTTAATCTATGAAACAAAGACCATCACCCAATGAAAACAAACAACAACAAAAAGAAAAAACAGAGCTTGACAAATTCGGGTGTGACAATATTTATCACAATATTTCTCTATTCCCTTTGCTTTTAAAAATGTTCTCTCTGAAGGCAGAGAAGCACACCCACGTTTAGCATTGTCCTCATTGTCCTCATGTCCTCATTGTCCCAGGAGGCTCCTGCTAAAGGTGGTGTGAGTGGGAAGTACTGTAGCTAGTACCTTAGGGACAATTCATACAGTCACACAGGTCCAACATCACTCTGGAACCTTCTGTTGAGATCCACAGTGATCCAACGTGGCTAAAATAAGACATGATTGCGATCGCTCAACAACCCAAATACACATTTTAATTACGTAAAGAGTTCAGGTACACAGGTAGACCCTTTCAAGACACAGATTATTTAATGGACTTTCTCAGGGCATCATTGAAGTATTTTTGTTGTTGTTGTCTTGTCTGTTGAAAACACTGGACACCCCTTAAGAAGTGAAGATGTCACACAAAGTGAACGTGGGATCAATTTAAGTGGTTCATGACAGCAGCCTTTCTGCCTTCTTTCTCTCTCCTGCTTTCTCAGTGGAGCTAAAATGGCTGCCAAACTAAAATGGCCACTAAAACAACTCGGCATCTGAATGTAGGGCACGTAGCGACGCATTCTCCTTCTATATCTACTGCCATCTCCTCTAGGCCTGTATGTATTACTGCCATGTCCACATGGCGTGTTGCGTTGACATGTGCCTGAGCTCTCAGTGCAGTGTGCAGTCATGATACCCTGAAGAGTACAGAGTTCTTACATAAAAAAAACATACATGTCTTTGGAGAGAAGCTAAAACATACATGTCTTTTTTTAGTTAGGTCTGGGAGGAGGCAAAAAATACATCATATACTCTAACACACAGTCAAGGGAGAATGGGGTAACCTGAGCCAAAGTTGAGCCGCCCCCCTTGTTTCTATGAAACAATTCACAAAATGAATAATTTGACCAAATATTTGGGAAGAGGTCATCATTTCATGGAGACCGTGAGGGAAGAAACCACATGGGAAAAGTGGTTAGCAAGTTGAGTCCAAAACACTGGTATTCACCAAGTCAAATGCATTTATTGTGTTAAGAGGTTTCATGATGCTTGTATCTAAATTAAAGTAGATAATTACAAGATTGTTCTATACATCAGTTCTGGTCTGTATAAGCTTCAATGTGAGGTTATAAACCTGGCATGGAAGTACATCCTTGTAGCTGTATGGGCTAATAAAGTCAACATGTTTGCCTTGGGGTACGTTGAGCCAATGGTTGAGCCAATAGCAAGTAAGAGCTAATTGAAGTGCTTTCTCACCAAGCGTAATGCAAGGCATATGAGGTAACAACAGGGCCTGGCCTATGTTAAAAGAGACTTAAAATGATTCAAATACCGTTAATTGTGTTTGGGAAATAAAGATAGACATGGTAGAAAAAGTATTGGTTTTCGGTACAGACATTTGAAAGGCGGCTCACCTTACCTCATACCTGGAGAAAGTAGTGCCGAGAAACCACTTATTAAAAAACATCCTGAAATATATGTAGATATCTTCGTTAGAAATAATCATTTATTTCCCTTGACGGAATGATGCTGAATGCACCAAAAATGTCTCAACTTACCCCAGTCTCCCCTACTACTATACTCTGTAGTATGATGTGTTCTGCTGTAATACATGGGCGGAACCAGTCTTTACTAGTGTTGCTGGTCATACTGAATAAGAGACCATCTGTACAACTCCATCTATAGTTTGACATTTTACCCCCTAGACAACCTTTGACCCCTAGTTGACCCCATAACATACAAAAACAAGTTATATATAAAAATAATGCAGAAAAGGCAATGGTGATGAGAAGAATAATAATAAAACAATGTATCATACATCCAGTGTTGGACTTTCACAATGTGCTTAGCAAATACCTCATCTCTCCCAAGTCTCTATACATGTAATACATTTAGAATATCATGGAACAACACACAACAATAATTCACCTTTCCAAGTGACCAGATCACTCTTTCTGTCTGGCCTTCAAAAGTCAATGGGGGTTGGACATGAGTCCAATGGAAGTCAATGGTGGTTGGGCATGAGTCCAATGGAAGTCAATGGTGGTTGGGCATGAGTCCAATGGAAGTCAATGGTTTTTGGGCATGAGTCCAATGGAAGTCAATGGTTTTTGGGCATGAGTCCAATGGAAGTCAATGGTGGTTGGGCACGAGTCCAATGGAAGTCAATGGTGGTTGGGCACGAGTCCAATGGAAGTCAATGGTTTTTGGGCATGAGTCCAATGGAAGTCAATGGTTTTTGGGCATGAGTCCAATGGAAGTCAATGGTGGTTGGGCATGAGTCCAATGGAAGTCAATGGTGGTTGGGCATGAGTCCAATGGTAGTCAATGGTGGTTGGGCATGAGTCCAATGGAAGTCAATGGTGGTTGGGCATGAGTCCAATGGAAGTCAATGGTTTTTGGGCATGAGTCCAATGGAAGTCAATGGAGGTTGGGCATGAGTCCAATGGAAGTCAATGGTGGTTAGGCATGAGTCCAATGGAAGTCAATGGTGGTTAGGCATGAGTCCAATGGTAGTCAATGGTGGTTGAACATGAGTCCAATGGAAGTCAATGTTGGTTAGGCATGAGTCCAATGACAAACTGTGTTTTGGATTATCTGCAGTTTCATCTCATGGAATTTCAATGTAATGTCATCTTTGACATGTTGATGATGAGCTCTTTAGGACTTGATGTTGCATGTTCTAAAGCGGATTTAGCTCACTGGGTGCTGATGGGCTGGGGGGTTGGGGTGGTACTACACAGAACTGCTGAGGGATGAGGTGGAGGGAGGGATGGGATGAGGTGTTGTGGTGGTAGTAGTGGTAGTAGTGGTGGTGGTGGTGGTAGTAGTGGTGGTAGTAGTAGTGGTGGTAGTGGTGGTGGTGGTAGTAGTGGTGGTAGTAGTGGTAGTGGTGGTAGTAGTGGTGGTAGTGGTGGTAGTAGTAGTGGTGGTAGTGGTGGTGGTGGTAGTAGTGGTGGTAGTAGTGGTGGTGGTAGTAGTGGTGGTAGTAGTGATGGTAGTGGTGGTAGTGGTGGTGGTAGTAGTGGTGGTGGTAGTAGTGGTAGTAGTGGTGGTAGTGGTGGTAGTAGTGATGGTGGTAGTGGTGGTGGTGGTAGAAGTGGCAGCAGTGGTGGTAGTGGTGGTGGTGGTGGTAGGGGTGGTGGTAGTAGTGGTAGTAGTGGTGGTGGTGGTAGTAGTGGTAGTAGTGGTAGTGGTGGTTGTAGGGGTGGTGGTAGTAGTGGTGGTAGTGGTGGTGGTAGGGGTCGTAGTGGTGGTAGTGGTGGTGGGGGTAGTAGTGGTAGTAGTGGTGGTGGTGGAAGTAGGGGTGGTGGTGGTAGTGGTAGTAGTGGTGGTGGTGGTGGTGGTGGTAGTGGTGGTGGTAGTTGTGGTGGTAGTGGTAGTAGTGGTGGTGGTGGTAGTAGTGGTGGTGGTAGCGGTAGTGGTGGTGGTGGTAGGGGTGGTGGTGTGGTGGTAGTAGTAGTATTAGTGGTGGTGTGGTGGTAGTGGTGGCGGTATTAGTGGTGGTAGTGGTGGTGGTGGAAGTAGGGGTGGTAGTAGTGGTGGTAGTGGTGAAAGTATGGGTGGTGGTGTGGTGGTAGTGGTAGTAGTGGTGGTGGTGGTAGTAGTGGTGGTGGTAGGGGTGGTGGTGTGGTGGTAGTAGGGGGTGATATTAGTGGTAGTAGTGGTGGTGGTGGTAGGGGTGGTGGTGTGGTGGTGGTGGTAGTAGTGGTGGTGTGGTGTTAGTAGGGGGTGATATTAGTGGTAGTAGTGGTGGTGGTGGAAGTAGGGGTGGTAGTAGTGGTGGTAGTGGTGGAAGTAGGGGTGGTCGTGGTGGTAGGGGTGGTGGTGTGGTGGCAGTGGTAGTAGTGGTGGTGTGGTGTTAGTAGGGGTGGTAGTAGTGGTGGTGGTGGAAGTAGGGGTGGTAGGAGTGGTGGTAGTGGTGGAAGTAGGGGTGGTGGTGGTGGTAGGGGTGGTGGTGTGGTGGTAGTAGTGGGGGTAGTAGTGGTGGTGTTAGGGGTGGTGGTGAGGTGGTAGTAGTGGTGGTAGTGCTGGAAGTAGGGGTGGTGGTGGTGGAAGTAGGGGTGGTGGTGGTGGTAGGGGTGGAAGTAGGGGTGGTGTGGTGGTAGTATGGGTAGTAGTGGTGGTAGGGGTGGAAGTAGGGGTGGTGGAAGTAGGGGTGGTGGTCGTGGTAGGGGTGGAAGTAGGGGTGGTGTGGTGGTAGTAGTGATGGTAGTGGTGGTGCTAGTGCGATGGTAAGTGGGTGGGACAGGAGCTTGGTTGGTTTGGTTGTTTGTTGCACGCCCCTACACATACCACTCTTTCTTTGAAATGACAGAGCCATCGGTTTGGGACACCATATCATCGGCTATATCCGGCCCGGGGTTGTACTGGAAAGCGAGAGTCCGTTCATCATAATCTTGACTCTCTCCTTCGTCCACTGTGAAATAGGGCCTCTTCAAGTCCTCCGCGTCTCCGTCAAAATCACGCTCGCTCGCCTCGAACCCTCCGGTCACAGCGATCTGGGCAGGCTTCTTCTCGTCATCTGAGTCGTCTGGGTACTGCAGGTTGTTGGGGATGGGAGGGTGGGCTGGCAGGCCCCCGGCCTTGCTGTAGCCGTTCCCAAACACCTGTTTCTTGGTGCTGTAGTCGCCCTTGAAGGTGCGCTGGCGGCGGCGCAGGAACACAAAGAGCAGGGTGGCGGCCGCCGCTAACAGGACGACCCCGCCCACGGCGCCCCCGATGACGGCACCCGCATTGTGCTGCTCCTGCGGGATCTCACGGCCCCCAGGTGGCGGGTTGTTAGGGAATTCTGGGTAGGAAAAGACAGATGGAAGGGGTGTGTCAGTGCTCAGGTGGGAGGAGGAGGAGGGAGTGTGCTTGGTGTGCAGGTGCTCTGTTTTGGGAAGGAAGGAAGGAAGGAAGACAGGGAAGGATAAGCAAAGGGAACAGGAAGGACCCCCCTACATACCCCCACCCCACGCCCCCGGAAGCGCACCAACGACGAACCCCCCCACCCACTGCAAAGCAAGCTTTAGTCATCGCCATCCACATGTGACTCTCAAAAGAGAAAGGCAGAAACATACACTACCAGTCTCACACACCACACACTGCCAGTCTCACACATCATACACTACCAGTCTCACACACCACACACTGCCAGTCTCACACACCACACACTGCCAGTCTCACACACCACACACTGCCAGTCTGTAACACAACACACACTGCCAGTCTCACACACCACACACTGCCAGTCTCACACACCACACACTGCCAGTCTCACACACCACACACTGCCAGTCTGTAACACACCACACACTGCCAGTCTCACACACCACACACTGCCAGTCTCACACACCACACACTGCTAGTCTCACACACCACACACTGCCAGTCTCACACACCACACACTGCCAGTCTCACACACCACACACTGCCAGTCTCACACACCACACACTGCCAGTCTCACACACCACACACTGCCAGTCTGTAACACACCACACACTGACAGTCTCACACACCACACACTGCCAGTCTAACACACCACACACTGCCAGTCTAACACACCACACACTGCCAGTCTCACACCACACACTGCCAGTCTGTAACACACCACACACTGCTAGTCTCATACACCACACACTGCCAGTTTGTAACACACCACACACTGCCAGTCTCACACACCACACACTGCCAGTCTCACACATCACATACTGCCAGTCTGTAATACACCACACACTGCCAGTCTGTAACACACCACACACTGCCAGTCTGTAACACACCACACTGTCAGTCTCACACACCACACACTGCCAGTCTCACACATCACATACTGCCAGTCTGTAATACACCACACACTGCCAGTCTGTAACACACCACACACTGCCAGTCTGTAACACACCACACACTGCCAGTCTGTAACACACCACACACTGCCAGTCTAATAAACAAGAAAATGCAGACACAGAGCACTACTTTTGACCAGGGCAACATAAGTGGACTATACGAGGAATACCGTGCCATTTGGGAACACGTGATTGGTGTCTAGACAAACCCCTTGTCTAATAGGAGCAGGATGGCCTTGTCTAACAGGAACAGGATGGTCTTGTCTAACAGGAACAGGATGGCCTTGTCTAACAGGAACAGGATGGTCTTGTCTAACAGGAACAGGATGGTCTTGTCTAACAGGAACAGGATGGCCTTGTCTAACAGGAACATGATGGCCTTGTCTAACAGGAACAGGATGGCCTTGTCTAACAGGAACAGGATGGTCTTGTCTAACAGGAACAGGATGGTCTTGTCTAACAGGAACAGGATGGCCTTGTCTAACAGGAACATGATGGCCTTGTCTAACAGGAACAGGATGGCCTTGTCTAACAGGAACAGGATGGTATTGTCTAACAGGAACAGGAACAGGATGGCCTTGTCTAACAGGAACAGGATGATCTTGTCTAACAGGAACAGGATGGCCTTGTCTAACAAGAACAGGATGGTCTTGTCTAACAGGAACAGGATGGCCTTGTCTAACAGTAACAGGATGTGGCCTTGTCTAACAAGAACAGGATGGCCTTGTCTAACAGGAACAGGATGGTCTTGTCTAACAGAAACAGGATGGCCTTGTCTAACATGAACAGGATGGCCTTGTCTAACAGGAACAGGATGGCCTTGTCTAACAGGAACAGGAAGCCCAGTCTAACAGGAACAGGATGGTCTTGTCTAACAGGAACAGGATGGTCTTGTCTAACAGGAACAGGATGGCCTTGTCTAACAGGAACAGGATGGTCTTGTCTAACAGGAACAGGATGGTATTGTCTAACAGGAACAGGAACAGGATGGCCTTGTCTAACAGGAACAGGATGGTCTTGTCTAACAGGAACAGGATGGCCTTGTCTAACAGGAACAGGATGGCCTTGTCTAACAGGAACAGGATGGTCTTGTCTAACAGGAACATGATGGTCTTGTCTAACAGAAACAGGATGGCCTTGTCTAACAGGAACAGGATGGCCTTGTCTAACAGTAACAGGATGGCCTTGTCTATCAGGAACAGGAACAGGATGGTCTTGTCTAACAGCAACATAATGGCCTAGTCTAACAGGATCAGGATAGGGTTGTGCCACAGACAGACAGCAGATAATCACAGTTGCAGGCTGAACACTAGGCACAGGAGGAAGAGACAGGAGGGGGGGGGGGAAGAGGAGATAGGGAAGGGAGGGATGGATGGAGAGGAGTGAAGGAGCGTAGGGAGGGAGGGATGGGAGGGAGAGAAAGGAGGGAGAGGAGTAAAGAACAGGGGGAGGAAGAGGAGGGAGAGACAGGATGGTGGGAGAGGAGGGAGAGGAGGGAGGGACAAGAGGGAGGGAGAGGAAGGATGGAGAGGAAGGAGTGACAGGACAATGACTCTATTCTCATTATCTAAGGCTCCTTGTTATAGTCCAACCACAAGCCTGAATAATACTTGGTCTCTCAACCCTGCTAAAAAATCCCTTATAGTGGATGAAATGCTATCTAAACGACAACCAACTTAGAAATGTTTCAGAGTACATTGATGCCGACTACGCCACACAATTTTTCCCCCTCCTAATTCACATCTCGCTCTCTTTCCCTCTCTCGCTGTCTCTCCCACTCCTCTCTGAGGATAAGTGACCGACCAGCTCGATTCGTTTGAAATTGTGTTTTTGACATTGGATAAAAGTACAGACTCTGAGCTAGGAAATGGTATATCATACACTACAGTTGAGGAACAATGGGAAAGTAATTCTGCTTTTAAAGTTGATCAACTAGAAACCCCATATTTGAATGTTTTGGTATTTAGTGAAGAGCTCTTCTTTGTCTACACCCATTCAGCATCGTTACCACCCTCTTCAGCCTTAGACCCACCCATCTCATTAAGGATTCACATGTATGACATCAGCATATAGCTGACAACGTGTTAACTTTAGGTCATTTGTATTCATTATTACAGGAAAAATAAACTCACAACAAGATCATTCCTTATAAGTTAGTGAAAAGCTAATTACTGAAAATAGCTTACGTTTGTGAATGTGATTAAAAACAAGCTAAATATTCTACTGGAGTATTTTGCTGTCCTAACGTTATATCCTAATTTGACTTTTGTGCAGTTAACTAAACAATGAACCATAATCCCAACTCATGACGTTACTATCCTGCATGAATCTGCAGGTAGCTAACCAACCAGGTTCAATGGTAGCTAGCTAGCTAACATCAGGCTATGACTATCAATGCAAATGGCTCCGAGATACAAATAATATAATAATATAACTACACAGATCATACACGTAATGTTAGCTAGCGAGCCACCAAGCTAATGTTAGTGACAGAGAGGGTGAAGTGTTTATCCATGTATACAGGTAGAAAAATCGAGCTAGCAACATTTTCAGATATTATACATTTCTAATTTTGTCAGAATGTGATTTTCATTGGAAGTGAAAGCTTCAGCTAATAGTAAGCTTTAACTTCCAATGAAAATGAAGTTCTGACTAAATTTGAAATGTATAATATCTGAAAATGTATCTAGCTAGATTTTTCTACCCGTATGTTTACATGGATCAACACTTCTCCCTCTCTGCCACGGTTGCCCTTAGTTTGAAGATGTAATCCAGAGACAGGTGTTTTTATACAACAGCCTTCTGTGTGTTCTCTATTCGACTCCCTCTGCATATTTGCAATAAAATGCCAGAATTCTCTCCTCTCACATACCTGCTTCCACCAGGCATTCTACTAATTTCAAAACTGTCTCCTCCAGAAAGTAAAGAGCAACATCTTTGCAGTTATTCATGATATCTATTAAAAAAAACTGCTGATTTAGAAATGATTACCTACACATACTGAACAGCCCTTTGTTATAGACAGAAGCATGCTACATGGCAAACCAATCTGAACTCATCTCTCGGCTTGTCCAGCCCATCCATTATATGATACACCATTTCCTAGCTCAAAGTCTGTACTATTAAGGCACATGACAGTTCACGTCCCAGACGGCATTCCTGCTCAAAAAAACGCATTTAAAAAAAAATGTCATGTTTTCCGATCAAATGCCTCTCCTGTGAAGTAGTGACGAGCAACATACGCCTCATTTCCTGAAACAAGTCACAAATAGACATAGGTTGAATAAACCGCGCTGCTCTTCAAAGCTCTCTCTCCGAGGCATAGGCAGACTTCTCTCCGAGGCATAGGCAGACTTCTCTCCGAGGCATAGGCAGACTTCTCTCCGAGGCATAGGCAGACTTCTCTCCGAGGCATAGGCAGACTTCTCTCCGAGGCATAGGCAGACTTCTCTCCGAGACAGAGGCAGACTTCTCTCCGAGGCATAGGCAGACTTCTCTCCGAGGCATAGGCAGACTTCTCTCCGAGACATAGGCAGACTTCTCTCCGAGGCATAGGCAGACTTCTCTCCGAGGCATAGGCAGACTTCAATCCGAGGCATAGGCAGACTTCTCTCCGAGGCATAGGCAGATTTCTCCGAGGCATAGGCCGAGACAGAGGCAGACTTCTCCGAGGCATAGGCAGACTTCTCTCCGAGGAATAGGCAGACTTCTCTCCGAGGCATAGGCAGACTTCTCTCCGAGGCATAGGCAGACTTCAATCCGAGGCATAGGCAGACTTCTCTCCGAGGCATAGGCAGACTTCTCTCCGAGGCATAGGCAGACTTCTCTCCGAGGCATAGGCAGAC
>NW_027259136.1:0-40106 GCF_045791955.1 Oncorhynchus clarkii lewisi | reverse complement strand
AAAATTTTGGAAGGCTACCCGAAACGTTTGATCCAAGTTAAACAATTTAAAGGCAATGCTACCAAGTACTAATTGAGTGTATGTAAACTTCTGACCCACTGGAAATGTGATGAAATAAATAAAAGCTGAAATAAATCACTCTACTATTATTCTGACATTTCACATTCTTAAAATAAAGTGGTGATCCTAACTGACCTAAAACAGTGAATTTTAACTAGGATTAAATGTCAGGATGTAAGGGTTTTCCTGTGGTGAAGGAGAGGCGGACCAAAATGCGGCGTGGTGGTTATTCATGTTCTTTAATGAAGGAACTATACATGAAATAACTAACAAAACAATACATGTGCAAAAACCAAAAACAGTCCTATCTGGTGCAAACACAGAGACAGGAACAATCACCCACAAACACACAGTGAAACCCAGGCTCCCTAAGTATGATTCTCAATCAGAGACAACTAATGACACCTGCCTCTGATTGAGAACCATACTAGGCCGAAACATAGAAATACCCAAAACCTAGAAAAACAAACATAGACTGCCCACCCAACTCACGCCCTGACCATACTAAATAAATACAAAACAAAGGAAATAAAGGTCAGAACGTGACACAGGAATTGTGAAAAACTGAGTTTAAATGTATTTGGCCAAGGTGTATGTAAACTTCCGACTTCAACTGTAGCTTATAATGACATAAGAAACCAAATGAGGGTTTCCATCAAATTAAAAATCATTGCATTGTAAATGTGATGTAATGAAGAAATGTCATTATGTCACAAGCAAAAATCCCAGATCTTTCCAAATCAATGAATGTTTCCAAATCAATTATTATTATCGTTATTATGTGCCAGGTGTTAAGACTACAAACCATTATAATTGGGATATTTGAGGGATGTACTGGTCATTTCAATAGTATTGGGTCTATGTTACTCACTGAATTGAAGTTGTGGGCAGAACGACGCTCAAGTATTGTGAACTATTTTAACTCCCATTGAAATGTATCTTTTCCCTTAGGAATTGGCTGATGTATTTTGTGGATTTGGTGCACTACATGTTAATATTTTAACAATAAACGTTTAAGTGTGAAGCAGAGAGGGAAAATCCTATGGAGGTTGGTATTAAAAATACATAGTAATATTGTTTGGGTAGACTCAAATGAAAACAATACCTTGTAATAATGTGAATGGAAATATGTTATTAGTGGTTTTGGGATAGACTTTAATAATGGCATGTCTGCGGGTGAAAGTGAGTCGTGCTCGCTGGGCTATATCAGGTTGTAAGGGACGCAGTGGGACATTTGAAGCAGAGGTCTGAATAGTTGAATCGGAAATGTTCTTTGACAGTTTCTGATTATTGTTGCTAGGTTTTGTAGTTTAGTAGGTAACACTTGTGAATTTGAGCAGGAAGGGAATGTCATTTAAAACAATTATGTGGAACAGTGGTTTCCATTACGTGGAACAGTGGCAAGTATCCAAAGTAAATGCTTAGTACTGAATATTGAGCTGATGAATATTGAGCTGACTACGCAAACTTTTTGAAGGTCCTATATTTGTTAAAACAAGTTTTAAATTTTGACTAAATCAAAGAAACAGGTTAACATGATAGGATTACCAGAAAGGGTCTCTTGGATCATTATCTTTAGGTGTCTATTCCTCGTAATGGGACACTATATTATCTGATGTGTTTTGAGAAGGATTCTTTCTTCCAGGACTGATGGAAGTCCACTACCGTATGTTGAGGGAGCTCCCACATTAAATAAGGCCTGATGATGGAGGGTAAACATTTTATTTTCTGAGTTTTATTTGAATGTGTATTCTTTTGATAAGGAATGTGCTGAAGAAACTGTAACCTGGGATACGAAATGTATGACATGTTTGACTGTTTTTAAATAATTAATCTAATACAGAAAGAAACACTTATTTGAAGGGCTTGAATGACCTCTGACCTCTGTCCTGACTTTCTAGTTTGGTTTGATCGCACTCACTGGAAAGCCGAGAGATGGATGGTTGATCATTTAAAGTAATTTGTTATACTGATTTGAAGGTCATTTATAATACTGATAAATACAGAGAAGTTCATAATTAATAGTTAAGTGTGATTTGGACCACGAGATAGAACTGTCTCTAGTCTATTTTTCTATTCCTTAAATCAGTTATGGGTAAAAATGTTACTTTATGGAGTTATTATGGGTAGTAATTCTAATTTGAAAAATTCTTATTTTAAATTGTTGTTTTATTTTTTAACCAGTAGAGTTGTTGTTTTTACACAATCACTATGTGAGTCATGTGTCAAAATGAGGGAACTACCAGTCCTTTGAGGTTTTTGGATTTAAGTTTACACACCTCGAGTGATATATAGAAGTGTATCGATGTCACGTGTGCTCCCTCTCCAGCCTCTAGGTCACCAGGTTGCTTGTTATGGCACACACCTGTCACCATCATCACGCGCACCTGCGCGTCATCAGACTCACCTGGATTCTATCACTTCCCTGATTACCTTCCCTACATATGTCACTCCCTTTGGTTCCTTTGCCGGGGCATTATAGTTTCTGTTCTTGTGTCACGTCTGTCAGTTGTCCGTATTTCTTATTATGTTGTGTTTATTTCTTAACACTCATTCCCTGAACTTGCTTCTCGACTCTCAGCGCACATCGTTACAACTGAGTGATAAATGCAGGAGTGTATTGTTGCGTTGTTTGTTTTGTTTCGATAAACAAATCTCATCAGTTTATAACCATGGTACCTCAGGGTTGCCAGCTCAGACCCTCCTTTCCAGAGACAATTCTTTAAATCATGTATGGGAACTTGCTGTTGTGAATGCAGTTCGACAGTTGAGCCTTCGTGCTATCAACCTTGTGCTATCTTACAGACAACGAATGACCTTTTACACACTCTCTGCTGACTGACATGTATACAAAAAGGGGTTGTATGTATTTTCTCTATAAAAGCATTGAGCCAGCACTGTTCGTTGAGCTTTTCAACTATGCACTGTTGAGTGGATAGTTGATTCTCCATTTTTGCTAATCTTATATTAAAGTGTTTGAAAGAATCTCTCTTCCCTTTGATTAGATATTCCATGACAATGCTAAATGTGGTTAATTATTATTATTATGTTAATTATGTTAATTATCGGTCAGTTACCTTGAGACCAACACTTATCACCGGCTGACAAAATTATGACCGCCCACAGCCCTACGTCTGTCAGTCCAAATATGTTATAACAAAACGAGGTGAAGGGATGGTTCACTCGACTGACTTATGGTGCTTTCAAGACAACTGGGATCTCAGAAAAAAATGACGTGGTCAAATCATGACATCAGTGAACTTCAGGTTGGAAAGTCAGAGCTCTAGAAAGAGGCCCGAGTTGGATGACCGTTCAATAATATTTCTTCCAGTCGGAGCTCGTTTTTTCCAGGGTCCTTAGTTGTCTTGAACGCGGCATCAGATTGTAACCATGGTACCTCAGGGTTGCCAGCTCAGACCCTCCTGTCCAGAGTATATTTATTTAGCTTCTCCTGTGTTTGCCTCCCATTTATTGATAAATTCCCCATCATAGTAATATTTCCTGCATCATATCCCTCCCATGATACTTTCCCCCATTTCTACCCCCAATGGACTTGAAAATCCCCAACAAATGAAATTACCCCCCCAAAATGGTTTCCTCCAAATCTGGCAACCATGTTTAGCTTTCACACTACGGTTAGGCTAGACAGTACGTTTGTATTTGGGGTGAGGATCTGTGAGGTGATAACATTTTGTTTTGTGATTTGTCGAAAAACTGTAAATGACTTGTGAAGTCATGTGCTCCGGTTCATGTGTACACTTGTGAAAAGTACATTGAAGATTTGTAATATGAAAGTTGCCAAACTAAGTTTATATTTTTCAGGTATTGGGCGCAGCCATCTTTGACTTTTACTTTGTTTATTTGCGTCTTATAGTAAATGGCATTCTGGGAATCGGGAGTATTAATTTGTCAAACATAAACAAACATGGCTGCCACCATAAAGAATTTAGCTCCAGTTAGTTTAGCAGACACGCATCTTTTTTCTAAACAATAGTACATTCCTCCTTTGTGCTCACCAGAGATGTGGTACATTGTAAACAAGTCAAGTTGGTAGGTCGCGGACCCCGATGTCTCTGTTTTGTTTTAGTGTCCGCGCAACCTGTTATTTAGACTGGATGGTTTATGGAATGAGTTTAGATGCGGATGTGTTCAGTATGATGCCTAGAAGATGATGTTCGCATTTATCTTTTACAATAAAAGATGAAATTCAGGAACAACGTTGTGAAGACCTTTATTTCCCATCAGTAAAAAACATTGTTTAGATGCTTTTCAGACAACAATGCTGTTTAGACGAATTTGTTGCATCATACATTATGTTGCTACTGTTCCAATCCCATATTGGATGTAATAAATGTATCACTTTAAACAATGCCACTTCATATAATGTTTACATACATATGAGATCAGTAATATAGGGTATATGCTGTACTCTATACCATCTACTGCATCTTGCCTATACTGTTTGGCCATCGCTCATCCATATATTTATATGTACATATTCTTATTCATTCATTTACACTTGTGTGTATAAGGTAGTTGTTGTGAAATTGTTAGATTACTTGTTAGATATTACTGCACGGTCGGAACTAGAAGCACAAGCATTTCGCTACACTCGCATTAACTTCTACTAACCATGTGTATGTGACCAATAAGATTTGATTTATGTTTTTCCACTTCACTCACACATGTACAGGGAGGCTTATGCTGCTGGCACAGATCAAATACTCCACTGCTGCTGACGTAGACTACGTCGGCTGACGTAGCCTCAACAGCCAATCGCAGAATGTGACGACAGAACTAAAGCAAATTGTACAATCTGGACAGGTTGATATGAAGATTTTTTATTTGGTAACATCGCACAGTGTGACATGTAATAATCGCAAAAGAGTGAATCCGACTTAGTGTGGGAAGGCCTTTAGCTACCATGTATTGGGCTTTTACTCTGTGGATGACATGTTGGTCGCAAACAGAGGGGGGCTCAAGTGTGCTGCCTTGAAAGTTGTAGCCTATGGACTAGTGGCAAGCCTTGTGTGTATTTCATGAGTGGCAGTGAGTGAGTGGGGACAATTTACCATCTTTCCTCTGAATAAAGGGTTGACGGTGTGGCCATCGCCTCGCCTCTCAAATAACAGCTATCCCACAGTGCTGTGGTCCAGGAACAAAGGGGCATTGTGGGGCTGTGCAGGTGGGACGTGGAAGGGCCGGCAGGCTGGGAGTCTATTTCACTCACATACACACACAGCGCCAGGCTCGCTGGGCACACAGACTTTCTCATGAGCCTCTGCACTCCCAAAACTCTGGTTACTTGTTCACTGCTGGAGGGGACAGCGGAGTCACTGCTGCTTAATGGAGGATAATGGCAGACGGCGCCTGGTGTTTCTGGTCAAAACAAGGCTGAGGAGACTCAACAACAACTTTAAACACCACTTCAAAACGGACACGGCATAGCTGACCTTTCAGACAAAACAAAAAGCAGCAATTGAATTTGGCCTAACCAAAAAACATACATTTAAAAGGGAAAGAAGCATATGCACATGACTAACTGATGCAACGAAAAGGTCAACTGTTCTGACTAATGTACACTACCGTTCAGAGGTTTAGGCTTGCTTAGAAATGTCCTTGATTTTGAAAGAAAGGCTAATTTTATGTCCATTAAAATAACATCAAATTGATCAGAAATACAGTGTAGACATTGTTAATGTTGTAAATGACTATTGTAGCTAGAAACGGCTGATTTTTAATGGAATATCTACATTGGCGTACAGAGGCCCATTATCAGCAACCATCACTCCTGTGTTCCAATGTTAGACGGCCAGTGTTATTGCTTCTTTCATCAGGACAACAGTTTTCAGCTGTGCTAACATAATTGCAAAAGGATTTTCTGATGATCAATTAGCCTTTTAAAATGATAAACTTCGATTAGCTAACACAACGTGCCATTGGAACACAGGAGTGATGGTTGCTGATAATGGGCCTCTGTACGCCTATGTAGATATTCCATTAAAAATCTGCCATTTCCAGATACAATAGTCATTTACAACATTAACAATGACTTTAGTGTGGGGGGAAGGAGGTAACTTAACTTCAGCCGTATTACAGCTGGCTGGCATCATCACCATGCAGTGGGTGATCTAACTCCACAGACCACCTAAGCGAGCAACCAATGGCGAACTAATGGATCCTTGGAGATGTCCTCGACAGACCAATAAAAGTTGACCTGAGATCTGAGGCAATGTTTCTATTATAATTTGGGAACCAACGGTAGTGAACCAGTTAGACAGCTGAAACAGAACTGAAAAAGGCAATGCAATCCCCACAACAACTTCTCAAGTCATGAGACTAAACAACCTGGTGGAGGTAGTTTTAAGTGGATCATAAATTGGGATGACGTTTTAAATGAGTGCTTCCAAATCAATCAATGTGATTTAAGCCACTTTGCTGATGAATCTGGTTGCTTTTAGACCCATTAGTCTTATTAATGCTGATTCAAAAGAACATCAGCAATGTAAACAGCCAGAAAAATCTAATGCAGTTTCAAAGCAGGATTCTGTCCATCGTTTCCATGGTGAGAGAATCAGCCATGGAATAACTATTGTGACAAAGTGCGTCAGTGTTCCCAATAGAAGACAGCACACAAGACAACACCCACTGAAACACAGTGGAATTCTGCCTCACTGAATGTTATCTTCATCATCAGGTAGCCTGCCCACACATATTCCCCTCTATCTAGAGATGGGAGTGTGTGGGGGGCAGGGGAGCACGTGAGTATGAACATTTTAGCATCTATCACAAGTCACTCTTTCTCTAGAGAAACAACAGGTCCGGGGGAATAAACCCATTGACATTTCATTCCAACATATTCAAATGGCCCATCTGAACTAGACAAACATGAAAATCTATCGTCATTTGTAATAACCTCAGCTGAGGGGACATTTCAGATGTCGTGTTAAAGCTCTATCTTCGGCGTTAGTTTCCTCGCAGGCAAGCAAACAAAACAGCAGTTTAGGTCAGAGAGGGGAAATAAATCCAAGCAGATGCCCTGCAATATACATGCCTGACAGACTGAAACTGGTCAACCAATATCAAGAGGAGCGATTGCCTACTTCCACTTCAGATCACGTGGACAGGCGAGGGAAAAAACAACAGCATGACCTGAGATATTTCACAAGATTTTGAAAGATGCATTCCACAAGCTGCCGGTTTGAAACCATACACTGCCACCCCTGTCAATTCAGATAAATGGTTGGTAAGATAGGTAGAGCAAAAATGATTGAGGGCCTCAATAGCAATCTGATGCAAAGAGGGAAAAAACAGGATTGCCTGCCTCTGAGACTTTTTTAAGGGATTTACTACAGACAGAGGTGATGTCATTGGGCGGAAATGCTATCTGATGGGCACAGTTGAAGTCGGAAGTTTACATACACCTTATGCAAATACATTTAAACTCAGTTTCACAATTCCTGACATTTAATCCTAGTAAGAATTCACTGTCTTAGGTCTGTTAGGATCACTGCTTTATTTTAAGAATGTGAAATGTCAGAATAATAGTAGAGAGAATTATTTATTTCAGCTTTTATTTATTTCATCACATTCCCAGTGGGTCAGAAGTTTACATACACTCAATTAGTACTTGGTATGGCAACTGCACCGCCCTCAACCGTAAGGCTCTCCAGAGGGTAGTGAGGTCTGCACAACGCATCACCGGGGGCAAACTACCTGCCCTCCAGGACACCTACTCCACCCGATGTCACAGGAAGGCCATAAAGATCATCAAGGACATCAACCACCCGAGCCACTGCCTGTTCACCCCACTATCATCCAGAAGGCGAGGTCAGTACAGGTGCATCAAAGCTGGGACCGAGAGACTGAAAAACAGCTTCTATCTCAAGGCCATCAGACTGTTAAACAGCCACCACTAACACTGAGTGGCTGCTGCCAACACACTGACACTGACTCAACTCCAGCCACTTTAATAATGGGAATTGATGGGAAATGATGTAAATATATCACTAGCCACTTTAAACAATGCTACCTTATATATTGTTACTTACCCTACATTATTCATCTCATATGCATACGTATATACTGTACTCTATATCATCGACTGTATCCTTATGTAATACATGTATCACTAGCCACTTTAAACTATGCCACTTTGTTTACATACTCATCTCATTTGTACATACTGTACTCGATACCATCTACTGTATCTTGCCTATGCTGCTCTGTACCATCACTCATTCATATATCCTTATGTACATATTCTTTATCCCCTTACACTGTGTACAAGACAGTAGTTTTGGAATTGTTAGTTAGATTACTTGTTATTACTGCATTGTCGGAACTAGAAGCACAAGCATTTCGCTACACTCGCATTAACATCTGCTAACCATGTGTATGTGACAAATAACATTTGATTTGATTTGATTTGGTAGCATTGCCTTAAAATTGTTTAACTTGGGTCAAACGTTTTGGGTAGTCTTCCACAAACTTCTCACAATAAGATGGGTGAATTTTGGCCCTTTCCTCCTGACAGAACTGGTGTAACTGAGCCATTGTTTGTAGGCCTCCTTGCTCGCACACGCTTTCAGTTCTGCCCTCAACTTTTCTATAGGATGGAGGTCTGGGCTTTGTGATGGCCACTCCAATACCTTGACGTTGCTGTCCTTAAGCCATTTTTCCACAACTTTGGAAGTATGCTTGGGGTCATTGTCCATTTGGAAGACCCATTTGCGCCCAAGCTTTAACTTCCTGACTGATGTCTTGAGATGTTGCTTCAATATATCCACATAATTTCCTTCATGATGCCATCTATTTTGTGAAGTGCACCAGTCCCTCCTGCAGCAAAGCACCCCCACAACATGATGCTGCCACCCCCATGCTTCACGGTTGGGATGGTGTTCTTCAGCTTGCAAGCATCCCCCTTTTTCCTCCAAACATAACGATGGTCATTATGGCCAAACAGTTATATTTTGTTTCTTCAGACCAGAGGACATTTCTCCAAAAGGTATGATCTTTGTCCCCAGGTCTTGGCTGATTTATTTTCATTTTCCCATGATGTAAAGAGCAAAGAGGCACTGAGTTTGAAGGTAGGCCTTGAAATACATCCACAGGCACACACCCAATTGACTCAAATTATGTCAATTAGCCTATCAGAAGCTTCTAAAGCCATGACATCATTTTCTGTCATTTTCCAAGCTGTTTAAAGGCACAGTCAACTTAGTGTATGTAAACTTCTGACACACTGGAATTGTGATACAGTGAATTATAAGTGAAATAATGTGTCAGTAAACAATTATTGGAAAAATGACTTGAGTCATGCACAAAGTAGATGTCCTAACCGACTTGCCAAAACTATAGTTTGTTCACAAGAAATGTGTGGAGTGGTTGAAAAATGAGTTTTAATGACTCCAACCTAAGTGTATGTAAACTTTCGACTTCAATTGTACGTGAAAAAAAAATGGGTTTCCTAAAGATGATGCAACAAACACAACCACGACTTATTAAGAAGGCCAAAAACATGAAAAGGTTTGAGCAGAGACATATCCGCACAGTCTCATTTTGTTCCTCTCTGACATAAACTGCTGTTTTGTTTGCTCGCCTGAAGAGGTTTGGGTCCAAATCCCATCCCTGGTTGGGAGTGTAACTGGGTCACCATGCAAGAGGTAAAAGCTGAGTTCATGTCAAATATTATGCAAAACAGGAAACTGGACAGAGTCCAGAGTGTACCTTTCAGGGCCCCCCTTTGGAGACTTGAAGAACCAACTAACCTCTAGAAACATTGACTTTCTGCTGAAATTACCACAACATGGATATCTTGAGTACAATAGATTGCCCTCCAGTGCTCTTTTAATGCTCTGAAAACAAAATATAATCCAACTTGCTATTGACGTACAGTATGAATCAGCATACTTGGTGCAGAGCACTTAAAGATGCACATCATGGAAGTTATAATATATTTCCCAATGTCTCATCTCATGAAACCACACAAATCCTTAGTTTAAGGCAAATAATGAATTTAGCCTCTCAGTATCTGACAACAAGACATGTTCAATTCACAGTTGAGAGGTAATGCCCAACTATAGTAATGGCAGGTCTACCCATTTAATAGCAATTTAGTTTGTTTCCCAATATTTTTCTAGCTGAGTTCTCTAGTTCTGATTTGAAACAAATACAAGAGTAGAAATCTACCAAATGTTGGACTAAAGCTGTGACCCTGCCTTTGAAAGATCTCTCTATTCCATAATCACATATGATTTAGGCTGCTGACAGAATTAACTCATCGGGTATTCACTTTCTCTAGATCTTAAATTTGGAAATAATCTGAAGCTTTCATTTAAGTGTTGCTAACTTCTGAATGTAGTGCTAGTAAGGTCTCGCCTGCTAAATGTCTGATAAACTTCCAATATACAATTTAAAGTCACAAAAGTAGCAACACAATCAGTTTATCTGAGTCATTCCACTACAGCTGACGCAGGTGGCAAGTGGGAGCTTTGTGTGCCCATTGCTTTGCTCTGGAATGTAGATGGAATGCAGAGAAATTCCTCCCACCCAGAGTCTTTCAGAGCGCTCGGCCCCCACTGTGGTGGGGTGTATGGGGGGGGGGGTCAGGACCCCAACCACTTCACACCTTACCTCTCACAGCAGGGGAATCCCAACTAACCTCACCTGGGAGCCCTCAGCATTCTCATCAACACACAAACCAGGCCACTGTGCAGGCTGGGGGCTCCAATTCTCACAACCGAATACATTTAGTGATCTCTTCCCCCCAACGTATCAGTGTGATTGTGTGCAGTGCCCTGACGAGCACACATTAATGGCCCACTAGCCAGTGCGCTGAAAGTGGAGCATGGCCTCCAAAGGGGAGGGTGCTCATGAGGCAGGATGAACACTGGTTTTAGGAAGGGGGGGTTGGCTGGCTCAATCTCATTCTCTCTCTCCCCTATCAAACAAGGCTTGGACAATCCCAATGCACGTGTCAAAGGCAGGTAAAGGACACTATAGAAGGAATTCCAATGACAGCTGCAAAGAGAATAACTATGCAAAGTAGCTATTTCCTAGCTGGAAATGCAGTCAATATGGCTCCTGGTGGCGTAGAACACATAAACCCAAGCAACAGAGAACTATGAGCTATGAGAACATCAGTTCTTCAAACAATGCTAAAAGACTAAAATCTCAAGGTCTCTGGAACATTCTAGACAAAGACACACACAACCACCAAACAAACTTGTGCTCGATGCCCTTTTGAGGGCCAGCATTGGTCTAAAGTTCACAAAAGCCATAAAGTCTCTCTAATGAGACTCCATGGTTTCTTTGTTCAATGTTACACGGTGTAGTCCCACTTGCATGTTAATTTCACAAACAAAACATGACTTCCATGACTTCCTCTGCCGTGCATTCTAGTCATACCGGAGCTAAAGTAGACAGCTTATCTATCTGACCTGCAAACCTGGTAAGTGTTACATCACTTTGCTGCCTCAGAAGTACAGTGGCCACAAGAGTGCAAACCTAGCAGGCATAGGTCATTTCCCCAAGTTAATAAATACTTTCAGTGGATACATAAATAGTACAAAGTTCGCAAAGCCACGTGCTGCGTTCTGTGGATTTCAAAGGCGTCTCAGTTAATTGACGTTTTCTTATTAGATTAGTCACAATTAATGGGCTGGGCCTTGACCGGGCCTTGACCGTAATTCTTCAACCGACTGGCAAGCTATTGGACAGACAGATGGAAATTGTCTTCAGCAAACTGTGTAATCACGATATAACTCAAAATTACACATTGTTCATACCGCAAGATGCATCCACAATTTACAATCTTAACATCCAAGTGTGTCCCAGGTTCCCAATTCAGAATATTATCACCATCCAGCCCTGACATTGCTCCCTAGGATACTGTTCCCAGGATACTGTTCCTAGGATACTGTTAAAGCACTCTTAAGGGATCTGTCTACACAGAATAAGCAAACGGAGAGTAGCAATGTTGTTTTTCGCCACAAAAGGGGTGGCTCCTTGTAGTGCGCTCCAACATTTGACGTACTCCTGTGCCACATGAAAATGTTATCACGCTGTATCATCCCTTCTGTAGCCGTTGGGGAAGTCTTGTGTAGGCAATGAAGCTTTCTTGGTTCCTTGATCTAATCTATAGGCTATGCATCAAAGTAGTCAACTTTGCATTGATAAACAAATATAATCTCAGCGACTGTTCAAACAATAAACCAAACAACATTGTAGATTTGTCCATCCCAAAAAAATATTTTGTTTAAAAGTAATAACTAGAGAATTCAGGCTACTAGTAAATACAGCTGCGAAATGTGCTTTTTCTCCACGACCAAAACATGACAATTCTATTTTTAGTTGACATGGGAGTGAATACACTCAAGCAGCATTTTAAACTGGGATAATGTTACAGGTTACACTGGCAAGTATACGAATATTTGCCAGGGCATGTTATTTAATTATGAATGTGATTATTTCCCACAGAGCTGTGGGGAGCTAAAAGGCTAGCTAGCTTGCTATGTTTTTAGCCTAGCTAAAGCCAGCTACAGTGGTTCCTCCTTTAAAATTTGCGTCATACTGCGGACACTGCATGCTGCCTCAGCATTCTGTGGCACGTCATTTAATTCTCAGTCATTTTTTATGTTACTGCAAGTTATTGCTAGTTTGACCACCAGAGGGCATCTTTGACAAGTATTTGGTAGTCTTCCTTATTGCAGAGACGCGGGAGACCGGGGTTCAATCCCCCAACGGGGAGGAAGGAGTAGGTTGTCCTTGTTCTTAACTGATTCCATATGTGTTATTTCATAGTTGTGTCTTCAATATTATTCTACAATGTAGAAAATAGTAAAAATAAAGACAAATCCTGGAATGAGTAGGTGTGTCCAAACTTTTGACCGGTACTTGCTTAATTCATTTGATTAATGTTATGGTGTTTCTATTCCATGAAAAAAGAAAAACACACTGGGTAAATTCAGACAGTTTCGCTCTGGTTTTTATTATTTGGTTTATATTGCCCTTCATGAGGTAGTCAAGGTTACATTGCACATTCATTGTCAGTTAGAGACAGTAGTGCATTGGGACCCAAAAGCACAATCAGTGCTCTAACTCCCCCTTGGTCGTTAAGGCAAATCTGGTCTGTGATAAACCCCTGTCTTTTCACGCCTAGTTCGGCTATTAGACTATTCTTTAGTCAAGTTTGAATAGTCTATTGTTCAGCTATTAGCACCCTCCCAAACTTGCAACAAATGGATGTCTTTTTGTCGAGAGCAAAGCTTTTTTATTTTCAAGTCAAAAATAATTTTTCTGAAAGTAACTTTATTTTCAATCAAATATAATTGTTCTGAAAGTTAAAACGAGTCTTTAAAGTTTAAAAAAACAAATGTTATCAATCAAATATTTCGCAATAGAGCACAAAACTTTATGCATTTTATTCCCCAAAATATTTTGAAAACAAAACTCCAATTTCATTTCGCTATCAACCACCCTCCATTTTGGCCATTCTCTGAGTGTCAATTTGGCTACAACCAATACTGTTCAGCCTTTCTTTCCGACACAAAGGAAGTCATAGCGGACACCTACGAAGGACTGTGTGATGAAGGCATCTCAGGTAAGCAGCACTGGGCATTCTTCCGTCTAACTTTTACATAGCTAGTAGTTAGCTCCTACGATTCAGTGTCGGTTCATTACATTGTACTATATAACATAGATACATTCATACATACCGTAGAATGATAAATAATGCAATTATTATTCAAGCTAGCCAAAGCATTCAGCTACGAACGCCTATTCTCGCCGTTTTCAGTTGAATTAATCTAACTTTATTTCATGGCAACTCATAAGCAGGCCATGTCGTATTTGTTTCATAGTCGATATATAATCATATTTCATGACAGTGTAACGGTTAGCTTTATTTACAGAAGGATAAAAGAACACAATTTGTCTGTCAGGGAATGCTATTTTGATGTGTCAGATGCCCCATGAGGGCATTAGAATGGTCAAAGGAAGTCTCAGAGCTATGGGCCATCGTGTACAATAGCGAAGAGGCTTTGCAGCGTGTAGATGGTGCAGGTATCATTGCCAGAATGATCCAGCTTCATTGCATTGCTCGGCAAAAATACTCTGATCCTGCTCCCCTGTGTCTCGTCCACATTGATACAAATCATAAATTGATAAGGTACTAAGATGTATAATGTCTGCATCAAATCTAAGAAGTTATTTTAACTTTTTTATTCTTACTTATTTGTAGATGTCACGATCGTCGTATTGAGTAGACCAAATCGCAGCGTGGTGTGAATGAATGATTTTATTGAAACGGACGGAAAACACGAAGTACACTAAAACAAAACAAACAAACAAACAAACAAACAAACAAACAAACAAACGATCGATGCACATTTTGATCTATAGTGGTGCACTATATAGGGAAAGAAAAAATGGCGGACGGAAGACAGGGTGGTGCGGCAGGTGCCGCTTTTTATTCAAATGCTGTAATTTTATCTAAACCATCAGGTGTACGCCGATCCCAGCTAAGTAACTCATGCAAAGAGTTAAAGCGCAATTATGTGTTTTATCTCCAGTACTCTGCCATGATTGTCAGTTATGTAGCTGCTCTACTGATAATCTCAGTGCGTCCTTGCTGGGATGACACAATCAGTCTACTACCGGAGAATATCAACACCAAACACATTGGTTCACCGTTCCACGGGAGCGGACAGTACACAGCATACCATAATGTTCTGAATAATGGCCAAGTCTACCTCGCTCCTTATTCTACTGAACCGCTTAGGCGTAACAAACACAAGTCCAACATTTATCGGAAACTGTTAAACTACCTGTTCACTACCCTCCTGCTCTCCGGGGATGTACAACTCAATCCTGGGCCCAATATCACCGAGCCAGTGATACGCACCGGAGTGGAGAGCGGTGGATGGCCTCGTCCACTGGTCGTCGCCGCTGTGGAGGTGGGTGAGTGCTATGGTCCTATGGTTTCTCTCGACTCACCCGGCTCCAGGATAGATTTTGACTCTTCAAACATACCAGAGTCGCTATATGCGATCCCTGACTCTGCTTCTGGTACGCAAGCTATTTTAATTAGTTCCCCGCATCCAGTGCAGGCGGGAGGGATTGTTAATTGCGCTACCGAACTGCCCCTAATCAAAACGAAACAAAACGGCCTAAACCCAGCCGTCAGAAAACACAGAAAATTTAACTTTTTTCAATGTGTCAATCACTCTCGAGTCATCTGGGACCCACGAGCTAAGCCCAAGGGACTACTAGGGGGGAACTTGAACATTCGTAGTGTCATTCCAAAAAGTGATCAAATTCAACATCTACTCACAGACTCCAACCTTGACTTTCTCTGCCTCTCAGAGACATGGCTCCATAAACACTCTCCATATGCTGCTTTGATTGTGCCTGGCTACAATGTTTTCAGGAGAGACAGGATTGAAGGAAGAGGAGGGGGTGTGATGATTTACATTAAAGAACATATCCGATGAATTGAGTGGTTGAGTGGTCATGTGATAATGAACTAGAATGTATCGGCCTGAACGTTACACTGTCTCCCCAAATGTCTTTTACCCTCATTGGAATGTATAGGCCACCTTCCACCAAAAGTGTGTTTTTTGATCAGTTTAATACCATGCTTAGGGAATGTGATTTGGGAAAGAGGTCATCTTAATGGGAGATTTTAACATTAATTATGAAGACAAGTGTTGTAGGAAAACCCTCAAACGGATCACTAATACCTTTGACCTTACACAGCTAGTTAAAGGGCCAACCAGGGTGACTTGTTGCTCTAAAACACAGATTGATTTGGTGTTCAGTAATGAACCAGAGAGAGTGACTAAATCATTCAATATGGTTACTGGGCCGTCTGATCATAATCTGACACTTATAGCCAGAAAGCTGTCTAAGAGCAGGTTTAACCTCTCTACTGTTAGAAAGCCGGATCAACTCAGAATACCTAAGAGTGAATTCAATTATTTTGAAAAAGCAATTAAGGGAATAAACTGGAATGATCTCTTGTCCTATACAGACGTGGAAGCTGATAGTCAGGTTTTTCTATCCACAATCCAGACTACAATAAATGGCTTCCTAAAGAAAATCAAATCCAAACCTGGCCAAAAGAGCACTCTTCCTTGGCTAAATGGAGAAATCTGGAAATTGATGAAAGAACGAGATTATGCTCTAAAAATAGCCCTAAAATCTAAATTAGAGCATGACAGACGTAGGTTTACCATGTTGAGAAATAAGGTGATGAAAGAAATCAGAAAGGCCAAGGCAAACTTTTTTATTAACATAATTGGTGAAGCAAAGGGAAATTCTAAATTGATATGGGAGAATCTAAAAAAGTTAACAGGGAAAGACCATAGTAACACTGCAAAAAGACTAGAAATCATGGTGAATAACAATCTAACACAGGATGCAGTCGAAATAGCAATAGCCTTCAATTCCTACTTTATTGACTCTGTCAGGGTACTGACACAGAACCCCTCCACTTGTTTCTTGGGCTCAGTGCTAGTGAATGACACTCAACCTGTCTTCATCATAAGGGAGGTTACTGAGTCAAAGGTGAACAAGGTGATTAACTCACTAAAGAACTCTAAAGCCAAAGATGTGTTTGGGATGGACTCTACCTTTCTTAAAAACTACAAAGAGTCACTCATTGGCCCCATTACTAAGGTCACCAACACATCTATTGGTCTCGGTGTGTTTCCAAGGGTATGGAAGTCGGCCATAATAACGGCCATCATTAAATCATGCGACCCTGCTGACGTGAGTAACTACAGGCCCATTAGTATACTACCTGTGGTGTCAAAGGTTGTTGAAAAGTGTGTAGCAGAACAACTGATTGCCCACCTCAACAACAGCCCCTTCACATTACACTCCATGCAGTTTGGCTTCAGAGAGAAACACTCCACAGAAACGGCCAACTGCTTTTTTCTGGAAAATGTGAAGTCCAAGATGGACAAGGGGGGTGCTGTTGGGGCTGTTTCTGGACCTAAGGAAGGCTTTTGATACTGTTAACCATGAGATTCTCATCACAAAATTGTCCAAGTTCAACTTTTTTTTCTCGTGTTTGCATCTCAATGTGAAAAAAACTGTTTGCATGTTCTTCACAAAGAGGGCAACAGATGCTACTGAGCCAGATGTCTATGTGTCAGGGGAGAAGCTCCAGGTGGTATCCGATTTTAAGTACCTTGGCATCATACTTGATTCCAACCTCTCTTTTAAAAAGCATGTGAAAAAGGTAATTCAAATAACCAAATTCAACCTAGCTAATTTCCGATTTATACGAAATTGTTTGACTACAGAGGTAGCAAAACTGTACTTCAAATCTATGATACTCCCCCACTTAACATACTGCTTGACTAGTTGGACCCAAGCTTGCTGTACAACATTAAAACCTATTCAGTCTGTCTACAAACAGGCTCTCAAAGTGCTTTATAGGAAGCCCAATAGCCATCATCATTGTCACATCCTTAGAAAGCATGAGCTCTTGAGTTGGGAAAATCTTGTGCAATACACCGACGCATGTCTTGTATTCAAGATCCTTAATGGCCTGGCTCCCCCTCCACTCAATATTTTTGTTAAACAGAAAACCCAGACATATGGCAGCAGATCCACAAGGTCTGCCATGAGAGGTGACTGTATAGTTCCCCTAAGGAAAAGCACTTTTAGTAAATCTGCATTCTCTGTGAGAGCTTCCCATGTCTGGAATACACTGCCATCAGACACACATAACTGCACCACATATCACACTTTCACAAAATGCTTGAAGACATGGCTAAAGGTCAATCAGATTTGTGAACATGGTCCCTAGCTGTGTGTTGCCGCTTTCCATGTTGTCTGTAGCTTGTGAGGTGTGGAAACACTTTGTTACTTTTATGAATTTTGTCTTGCTGCTTTTTGTTTTATGTTGCTCTGTCTGTATGCTACGTCTTGCTTGTCCTATGTTGCTCTGTCTGTATGCTATGTCTTGCTTGTCCTATGTTGCTATTGTCTATATTGTAATTGTTTTTAATAACCTGCCCAGGGACTGCGGTTGAAAATTAGCCGGCTGGCTAAAACCGGCACTTTAACTGAAACGTTGATTAATGTGCACTGTCCCTGTAAAAATAAAAATAAACGCAAACTCAAACACAAACACAAACGTGAAACTGAGTGCTAACATGCAACATCACATAGACAATAACCCATGAAATACCCAAAGAAGATGGCTGCCTAAATATGGTTCCCAATCAGAGACAACAATAAACAGCTGCCTCTAATTGAGAACCAATCTAGGCAACCATAGACTTACCTAGACACCTACATGGTAAACAACCCCATAAACCTACAAAAAACCCTAGACACTACAAAACACATACATTACCCATGTCACACCCTGACCTAACCAAAATATATAAAGAAAACAAAGAATACTCAGGTTAGGGCGTGACAGTAGACATATTTTCAATGATGTATGAAATTGGAGTTGTTCTTCATCAACTGGTAATACATAAATAATGATACAGGTTAATAGGTTAAACATTCACTTTTAATTCCAATACTTCTTTTCAAGATACAACATTGTCATCTTTAGCGGTATAGATGGATTTTCAAGGAAAATGTTGCACATGGATCCGGTCTCACATGCACAGTTTGGAAGAAGAAGAATACCTTGACCTGTCGAATTCTATCCACCTCTTCTGTGTGGAATGTGTTCCTACCTCGTCTGCGGGCAGATCTGCAGCATTTCACAGAGAGTTGGAGTAATCCCCCTTTAACCAGTCAGATATAGGGGGCGCTATTTTAATTTTTTGATGAAAAACATCTCCTTTTTTCAACAAGATATTTTGTCACGAAAAGATGCTCGACTATGCATATAATTGACAGCTTTGGAAAGAAAACACTCGGACGTTTCCAAAACTGCAAAGATATTGTCTGTGAGTGCCACAGAACTGATGTTACAGGCGAAACCCAGATAAAAATCCAATCAGGAAGTGCCGCATTTTTTGAAAACCGCCTCATGCCAATGACGCCTTATATGGCTGTGAAGGAGCTAGGAGTCAGCTTACGTTTTCCACGTTTTCCCCAAGGTGTCTACAGCGTTGTGACGTCTTTTTAGGCATTTCCATTGGAGAATGGCTTTCAGAGACCATATAGGGCGAGTGGTCGCTTGGTGTCTCCCGGAGAAAACCTTGCGTAAAATACTGAGGTAGCCATTTTTCCAATCGTTTCTTATGAGAAACCAACTGCCTCTACGGATATATTATCGAATACATATGTTAAAAACACCTTGAGGATGGATCCTAAACAACGTTTGCCGTGTTTCTGTCAATATTATGGAGTAAATTTTGAAAAAAGTTTGCCATTATAGTTGAAGTATTTTTCGGTCGATTTCTTAGCCAAGCAGGATGAACAAACGGGACGTTTTTCGCATACAAAAATATTATTTTTGGAAAAAAGGAACATTTGCTATCTAACTGGGAGTCTCCTGAGTGAAAGCATCTGAAGTTCTTCAAAGGTAAATTATTTAATTTGGTTGCTTTTCTTATTTTCGTGAAAATGTTGCCTGCTGCCAGTGGAGCCTAGCATAGCATTATGCCTTGATAAACTTACACAAATGCTTGTCTAGCGTTGGCTGTAATGCATATTTTGAAAATCTGAGATGACAGTGTTGTTAACAAAAGGTTAAGCTTGTGTTTGAATATATTTATTTCATTTCATTTGCGATTTTCATGAATAGCAAAAGTTGCGTTATGGTAATGCGCTTGAGGCTATGATTACGCTCCCGGATACGGGATTGCTCGTCGCTAGAGGTTTTAAATACAGAGGCAAACCTAAGACCTCACCAGCTGTGGCATATCGGAATGCTCCAAACACCTGTGCACATTTTTGTTTTTG
The DNA here is from genome assembly GCF_045791955.1 of Oncorhynchus clarkii lewisi. Lineage (NCBI taxonomy): Eukaryota > Metazoa > Chordata > Actinopteri > Salmoniformes > Salmonidae > Oncorhynchus > Oncorhynchus clarkii. Next base: position 20,159 of record NW_027259136.1, on the reverse strand, counting down.
CCTTGGCACTACACAGCTGATTCAAATGATCAAGTCATCATCAAGCTTCAATTGGTATTTATGTCTAAAAATGACATTATCTTCTATTGTTTGTCCTCAAGTGTCTGTTTTTCAGCATAAAGTACCCTGTAGCCACTTAGTGTGGACACCAGGTGAGACCACACACGCACAATAACAGTCTCTCTCCTTCACTTCATCCCTCTTCCCCTTCTCCCTAAATCCTCTAGGCTATATCAGCTGTGTCGGTGAACCCCTCCCGCATCTGAACTGGCTGACACAGAGGGCAAAGCATGATCATAGGTGAGAGTTCAGGTCAACAGGAAGTATTATTCAAAAGAGATGCTTTACATTGAAATACAGACAGAGATGTAGTAGTCCCAGAGTTAATGATCCAAGGTCAGTTTTGCATTTCACCTCCTGATGATTATGATAACTTTTTAAAAAAAAGGCTTAATCATGCTCTCTCTCTATCCATCTGTCTCTCGTCTGCAGGTATATTTTGAGGTGAGAGAGGAAGCCAGTCCGGTCATCGACACCTCACCCGCTCTTAAGATAACCTTCGGGCTGACTGGGAGCCCAGTCAGTTAGTTTAGGAGACACTGCTAGAGACACTATGTAATTGTGATGAACTGAGAGAATATTAGGGTAGCACTGTAATTCATTAATCATATGCTGTCTGCCTCTGTTCTTACCTCTCTCCCAACCTCGTCTTTCTTACTCGGTTTTTATGCACACCATATGTGCATTGAAGTACAGAATTAACTTGTATTTATAATATAATATTACAATTTTCATAATTATAATGCATTATGTATTTATAACACCTGGATAATGAACTTCTTTCAATAAAGCGTTTCACATTCTCCACTAGTTGAAATTAAGTGTCTCATTGAAATACTATCCTGTGTCCTCAGATTAATGCAGATGAAGGGAGTTAGATATGCATAGTTTTCTTTCTGTATATATGAATTACAAATCAATCATGTTTCTAATCTATTACATAGTTACAATGTGTAATCATTGATGTCCCAGTAGCAGGAGTGGTAAACACTGTTGAAGTGTATAATTGTAATACACACCTGCAGACACAGCATCATTCAACGAATGGAGTTTGATACACCTGGTATTGGATATGAGAGTACATGATCAGTGAATATATTCAATGTACAGGCTACATTGTGGAAATCTCATGCGTGGTAATAACTACAGTACATGTATATAGGACTTGCATCCTTGGCACAATAAAGTTATTATATTATACTCTATCCATAGTCTTCATTAATGCCATCCAGACTTGAGGTTGATACAACAACTATGATAGCTGAGGTTCTTAGATAGGTTATAAATATTAGTTCAGAACCTAACGTTTTAGGGTCCATACACAGATCGGCTACATACTGTACATAGCTACACATCCATAGGCACACAGATCGGCTACATACCGTAGCTAGCTACACATCCATAGGCACACAGATCGGCTACATACTGTAGCTAGCTACACATCTATAGGCACACAGATCGGCTACATACTGTAGCTAGCTACACATCCATAGGCACACAGATCGGCTACATACTGTAGCTAGCTACACATCCATAGGCACACAGATCGGCTACATACTGTAGCTAGCTACACATCCATAGGCACACAGATCGGCTACATACTGTAGCTAGCTACACATCCATAGGCACACAGATCGGCTACATACTGTAGCTAGCTACACATCCATAGGCACACAGATCGGCTACATACAGTAGCTAGCTACACATCCATAGGCACACAGATCGGCTACATACTGTAGCTAGCTACAGATCCATAGGCACACAGATCGGCTACATACTGTAGCTAGCTACAGATCCATAGGCACACAGATCGGCTACATACTGTAGCAAGCTACAGATCCATAGGCACACAGACCGGCTACATACTGTAGCAAGCTACAGATCCATAGGCACACAGATCGGCTACATATTGTAGCTAGCTATACATCCATAAACATACAGTTATTTTTATCCTCCACTACACATTAAGCAAGTAAATAGTTAGCTAACGTTAGCTAAGTTACTTAAGCTGCATTACACGGCAAGGCAAGCTTTCACAATTTTACATTCAATTTGCAGTAAATGCTTTAATGTAAACTCACTCACTTTTGTACATCGCCTTGGTCCGTACAATTGACCTTATTTTAGCGCCCCAAAAACGTAATACTTCCAGATCAACTGTAATGTCAATACCATTGTAAAGCACATTTCCTCCCCTTTCCAACAGAATCAATTACATGACCCCCACGCTGCCCGTTTCTGCATGATTCAAGAAGGCAAAGAGCCCCGTCGGGTCTTTTTCAAAATGGCGGGTGGGGAAGCGAAACTAATGCGTGATAGTGAGAAGGAGAGATGTTGTGTGTGAAAATTGCTTTTTTTCACTCGATCTGTCCAACTTATCACCATATCATCTCTAAAATATAAATAAAACACTATAAAGATTTTATATAATGTGTCATTACATACCTATTTGAAGGTTTGTGTCGAATTTGAATCAGGTTTTTAGGGCGGTGCTAAAGTGATCTTAGAAGTAAACAGCGGCTTTGAGAATGATGATCGTATGCAATGATGACGCAAAAAATGACTAGGTATCCCCCCTTACCCCCATCACTGTCCATTTAATGTTTTTAAAGGATGAGAGAAGTGCTACATCTGGTGGAGAGAGATTGAAAGACAGAAATAGTTGCTTTTTGTGTGATGCACGTTACGACATGACACGTCTAGATGTAACGGAGGGCCATTTTTTTTCAACTTTTCTCCAATACTATAGAGCCATTACCATGTCGATCAACGCTTGGAGCGTAGTTCACAACCCAGATTTTCAAGTCAACCCAGTCGCTACAGTCCCATTAGTTTTCTTTGTAGCCTCATTTGAATGTTGTGGTTGCGCACATTTATATGGAATGGGGTGAGTTTACATTAGCTAGCTAGATTCTTTACATCCACTGTTTCCCAAGATGACAGCCTGGTTTGCTAGTTGTTTTCTCAGTAGTCCCTAAAACATTAAACAACACGAATTACAAGTCATACTGTACTCATGTCATTACACCACGAGCTAGCTGGCTAATGTTAGCTAGTCAGTTAACTTGCAAAGTTGCAATTTTCGTAAATTAACTTTATGACAAAAAAATATGCACAATCGTTTGTCTCTACATGAACTAACATATTCCTCTCAATTGTATGTTTTTAGCTTGACTCGTTATAACTACTTACATCTGCTTCCCCCATAATGTTTTGTCAGCCATCTTTGCTGAAGAAAGTCACCAGGGACAGGTGGCTCGCATTAAATTCATCATTGGAACCACTCGATATGATTGGTCATATAAAAACCGTGGGACCCAAATGCATAATGAGTGCTCTACCTCCCCCTTGTGGTGGTCTGGAGCAATGAAGCCGTGACGCTGGGTACCTCTAAGTCCCACGGTGTAAGCTCGCAACTTTTAAAGGAGGAACCACTGTAGCTACTACTAGCAAGGAAAGGCGACTCTTTCTTGTTTTCACAAAATCAAGACAAAAATAAAATACGTTGCCATTGCCCCCTTGTGAATGGGAGTGGGACCGTCAAGGATATCATGTTACCAAAAGGTGTCCCCGCTACTCCAAAATTCCTACTCCACCCACGTGCCTGCATGCACACGTAGATCAGCGGAATGGAGCTTGTAGTAACCTTTATTCTGAAGCTGGATAACTGTGTATATAGCAGAGAAGCTAGCATGGGAGTCTGTAGATATAGTTCATGAACTGCCCATGAACTGCCCCCTTTCCTCATTTATATTGGATGAGATACTGGCTGCTGCAGTCATTATCTCTCTGAGATCATGTTTGGAGCTGCTGTCCTTGTGCACATCAGGATCCTCGCGGGAGAAGAAAGCTAACAGGGGGAAAACAATGGAGCTCGCACAGGGCCCATAGGGGTACATGCATTAAACGCAAAGCACAAAACACTAACAAATGTCCAAACACAAAAACCCAGAACCCCATGGGAGCCCCTCAGGGCAAGGGTGGCTACTACATGGGGCAGTGGTTGACACCCCCCTATCCTCTAACTATCCATCTTTCTTTCATTCTCCCTTGCTCGCTCCATTCACCCATCCTCACAGTGAGCAGAGGCAACAGCAGCAGCACATTTCACAGGATTTCAGCAGGCCCTCCCCAGTCACATTTGAGAGCGACTCGATTCATGGGAGAATCTGGGCCAAATCTACCCAGAGAATTACATGCATGGCCTCTCCTCTAGCACTACTGACAGGGACGAAGAGAGAAGGGAGAGAAGGAGAGAAAGAGAGAGTGCGAGAGGGAGAGCAATATGCAAGGTTGGCACTGCAGTAGAAAAGCAAAGTTCTCTTCTCTGTGGAGCGGTAGATAAGTGAGGCTGACTGTCAGAGGCTATCAGAAGTTGTTTTTGACTAGACTACCAGGTAACAGCTCTATTGTAAGACAAGATAGTATCTCGCTAAGAAACTCAGAGCCTCTAACAACATGTATAATCTCTCCCAAGACTCTTAAAGATTAAAACTGGCTCGTGGATAGTTGAAAAAAAGTGCCTCCCTCGCTGTCGTCAAAGGCAGGGACACTCAAATGAGGGTGAAAAGATGAATAACGCAGCAGCATTCAGCCAGGCACAAGCCAGCGTTTTCAGCAATCTGCTTGAGGAAACGTGGCTTGAAACAAAACAACTTGATCTGGGGGAGTGTGAGGAGGCCAAGGCAGCTGCCCAGATGAACACACTGTGCAAGAAAGGAGTGGCTAAGAAAGCATTTCCAAGCCCTTCTATAAACAGCTCAGGATGTAACTAATGAGGGGCAAAGTAGAGTCAAGGGACCCTCCTCGTTACGTGACAAGAGGGGCTTGGAATCAGAAGAGAGGGCCCCACAATGTATGCCTTTGTCCATTGTTGATCTGCCAACTACCCCCCTATGGACATACATGGAGCATGTGCCTGAGAGAGGACCAATTAATTGGCTCTGACACCGTCTTGTTTACAAGATGATCGCCCATGGCAAAACTCAGAGGGGATCGGGAGTGAAAATAACAATCTATCACCCAAGCTACTATTACAACTTTCAGTTTATCAACTCGTAATCTGGTTGTAAAATTATACTTGTCAATCTGGGCCAGAACAGCCTCTGCGATGAAACACAAGAGCTATTGATCCAATTTTTCTGATATTACAGGATTCCCCACTGAGGTTACAGTAGCTTTGAGCGCTTAAGTTTCTCCCAATTATGTATGCCTCCACTGATCACCTTTTGGATCTCACACGCCAGTCACTTGAATTTTTATTTGTTTACCTTTATTTAACCAGGCAAGTCAGTTAAGAACAAATTCCTATTTTCAATGATGGCCTAGGAACAGTGGGTTACCTGTCTTGTTCAAAATGACAGATTTTTACCTTGTCAGCTGAGGGATTTGATCTTGCAACCTTTTGATTACTAGTCCAACGCTCTAACCACTAGGCTACCTGCCGCCCCTGACAATGTTTTTGGCTTGGGGTTCACTCCCAGCGCACGTAACTCACAATTCCTATTCCGTCACCCTCATCGTGTTCAATAAGTGAACAATTCTTAATAGAGCTACTTTTAGGCCCTAATAAATTAAAGTTCACGTGTTACTTGGTATGAATACATCATATAGTCATATATATTTTATTTCAGACAATTCAAAGCAAGTTCCCCATACGCATAAATGGCCAGCTATAGTTATGCGACTCAACTCCTTTGGGTAGAACAGAGTTGGCACAACTTTTTTTTTCTCTCACAATTTACCACAGGCGGACTCCAAGTTGTAGAAACATCTCAAGGATGATCAATGGAAACAGGATGCACCTGAGCTTTCCAGTCTAATAGCAAAGGGTCTGAATACTTATGTAAATAAGGTATTTATTTATAATAAAAGTGCAACAAATTCTAAAAACTTGTTTTTGGCGTAATGGGGTATTAGATTGTTGAGGATTTCTATTTATTTAATCCATTTTAGAATACGGCTGTAACTGTTAGGGTTTTCTTGCGGTGAAGGAGAGGCGGACCAAAATGCAGCATGGTTTCTATTCATGGTACTTTAATAAAGACTCTACACATGAACAAACTAACAAAACAATAAACGAAACACGAAAACCTAACAGCCTATACTGGTGCAAAACAAACACAGAGACAGGAACAATCACCCACGAAACACTCAAAGAATATGGCTGCCTAAATATGGTTCTCAATCAGAGACAACGATAAACACCTGCCTCTGATTGAGAACCACTCCAGACAGCCATAGACTATACTAGATACCCCCACTAAGCCACAAACCCAATACCTAACAAAACCCCAAGACAAAACACACCACATAAAAAACCCATGTCACACCCTGGCCTGACCAAATTAATAAAGAAAACACAAAATACTAAGACCAGGGCGTGACAGTAACGTAACAAAACGTGGAAAAAGTCTGGGGGTCTGAATACTTTCCAAAGGCACTGTATATTCATTCAGTAAATGACTCTAGCCTCTCTCACCTCCACAAGCCTCCAGAACACTCACATAATATTTCATACTCTTTGTTCTTATTTCCTTACTTGCTGCTTCAAATTTGAAGGAGTGTGTAGTATCAGTGCCATATGATTTTAGGAGGGCTATTTTCAGAACATGTCGTCACGTGAAAGTGTGTGTGTGTGTGTGTGTGTGTGTGTGTATACACACACATCTGTGTGTATGTGGGCTGTGTTGAATGCGTCTACTGAGGGCCTGCAAGAGACCCGTTGTTTTAACTGGTAATCTGACTCTGTTTAGGCAGGAACCCATGTGCTTACTTTTCACATGTAATCTCCAGCTTGCCTCGTCCTGCTGCTAACTAAACAGAATCTGGGAGGGGCGACCCTAGGCCTGCCAACACGCCTAATGGGGATGGAAATATCCAGGCCTTTTGTTGGCGGCCTCCAGCTCTTAGCGTTGAGCTAACCCGGGCTTTAAACAGCCGGTTCTGGTGACTGTGGGGAGGCCCGGGAAGGCTGGTTAAACAAAATCTAAACCCCACCAAACCTGAGGAGTCCAGTGCTACCGCTGGGGCAGGGCTACAGAAATAGGCCGACTACCAGGCTTCGCTCTCTCAACAACGCATGACCTTTGGAAAGGTTATCAGATAAAGACCTAGTTGAAGATAGCCATTAAATCTAGGCTTGGGCGGTATCCAGATTTTCATACCGACCTTGTGCCATACCAGGATATTCGGCAATACTGGATTTGAACACAAGGGCCGCTGTTTTCAAAACACATTGAGGATATGTAATCCGAAGGTTAGCAATGCTAACAAGTACATGTAAAATCCCATAGAGAATGCTAACTAAATGATAACGAGCATATTGCAAACTATTTTATACAGTCTCTGGCCTAAACTATACAAGTGTACAAGTACCTGAAAATGCTACTCACAGTTTGCTGCATGCACAAAACAAACAGACAGCAAGGAAGAAGCTAACCACTTAACTAGATAGCTAACTAGCTATTAAATGCACAACTGGAGAGCATTTAGCACGTTTTAGACAGCTAACGTAATAGTTATAAGATATCTAGCTGGTAAACATTTAGTTGTGAATTTAGTACTGTAACTAGATCATCTGGCACATGCAACACAACAGTGAGTGACTCACAAGGCTCCGGTCTCTGGTCGTTGAGTGCTTGTAAACATACACCACGTGACCGGGGACTGCCAGTGAGCTTCATAATGACAAATTATGTGACAGGTGAAATGAAGACTGCTATCTTCTTAATCTACTAACATATGTGACCCGTTTCAGGAAACTAGGTGTATGTCGCGAGTCACTACACAAGAGAGCCGTTTGAATGTAAACTTAAAAAATAAAAATAAATTGTTTTTTGGGCAGATTTGCCTTCTCGAACATGTGAACTTTCATAATAACAAACTTGTATGCCAAATAGGAATACAATTGTTAAATTACGAGCCTAGTTGATTAATCCACAGAAAAAGTCAGCAACCTTCCCGCTAGCCATGATTGGCTAAAATAATGAGTGGCCGGACATGCCGACAGATGAGTTTGGATTGGTCTGCCATATAACACGCTTCTGTCTATTTGAGCTGGTCAGTATGTGAAGGTAATCCTGTCTAATGCGGCTTAAAAAACATGTATTGAGTATCAAAACTTAACAAAATACTCCCGTATGCAAGTATCCATTTCAATAGAACATCACTGCAACACCTATTTCAGAACACTCTCGTCTGAGTGTAGCAGTGCGCAGAATAACTGATGAATTTACAAACGCTCAACACTGGTTGAATATGGCCGGTGTCAGTAAACGTCAGCAAAAAAGCATAATTCAGTTGTTGCCAGGAGCACAGTTACAGTCACCAACGCTCAGGATAACATGAAAACAGCCTAACCAGCTCTGGTACGGCAGGGTAAAATGGTCAGAGTTTGGGTGGGGGCTGAAGTTTAAGATGATTCTTATGGCATTGCACACGGTCAGTGTGAACCAGAGTGACTTGACACAACAATGGGCCAAGCAAGCTATACATGCAAAACTTTTAATGAAAGGGGTTGTAGTCGGACGTGAAGCATTCATCCATGTATACGGAAAAGAGTCTGGCTACAGTTTAAGATATAAGTTTCAAACCATAAAGTTATTTCATTGCAAGTTAAAGCTTACTGTTAGCTAGCTAGCTGACATTAGACTATTGGCTCGCTAGCAAACATTACGTTTATGATCTGTGTGTAGTAATACGATCTCAGAATACCATTTCGCATTGATAGTTACAGCATAATGTTAGCTAGCTAACATTGAACATATTTTGTTAACTTTAGCTAGCTATGACAATCGGTTTGTATTGCTAGTACTCTATGAATTGGGATTATGATTCCTTGTTTAACTAGCTAGCTAGCTCCATGTATAAACAAAAGACCCTAAATTGAAGCTTACTGTTAGCTAGCTAGCTGACGTTAGATGGCTGGCTCGCTAGCTAACATTACATTTATGATCTGTGTGTAGTAATATTATCTCAGAAATCCATTTGCATTGCTAGTTTTAGCCTAATGTTAGCTAGCTAATGAGCTAACATTGAACATATTTGGTGAACTTTAGCTAGCTATGACAATCGGTTTGTATTGCCAGTACTCTATGGATTATGATTATGATTAATTGTTTAGCTAGAATGTCTAAACAAAACACTCAACTTCGCCAGATGACCCACTAAGTTAGCCAGGTGTGTCTGAAGGTGATTATGGCTATCTATTGTATAATAATGCCAAAATAGGACACAAACACTTTGGTGGAAAGCTGCTGCCATCCCATGTGACAAAAGCAGCAGTGTGGCATCTCTACAAGGAATCGATGACAACACTTGATATGTAAAACATAAACAACACGTTTTGATTATTTAATTGACCTCCAACATGATTGGCACTACTTTTATTAATCTCACATTATTTCTGTATTTTACAGAGTTACGTGTAGTCTGGCTGTGTGTTATCATTTTAACTTCCAGTTTCCAAGATTATGTTTCTGTATGCAGTGCTGCTGCTCTGCACATTTGTAGGTAAGTGAAACTTACCTGACAATGATGCCTCAAAAAAATTATATTGATACGATTTACATTCTTTTTTCTGTTCATTAACTTTTCTTAACGTTCTTTTGCTGTTTGCAGGTGCACTATCCTTCTGACCCGATGCAGCCAGGTCCCATCTACTTTTTAACTCCTCACAACTAAAGTGGCCAAAACAAAAAGTCTGTGCTCTGGTATTGTGCCTGGTGGACCATGCAAAAGCTACATCACAGTCTGGGCCTTTACTTCCTGATCACAGGCCACACCAAGTTGCCCCCAACTAGTGCTTCAGCCTCATCAAGCAGTGCTTCAGAAAGACCAGAGTGAACACTTTGTCGGAGATTGCTGGTGTTGTGAAGGACAGCACTGTGACAGGGGTCAACATCCCACAGCTGGTTGGACTGGAGGATGGTACGGTGTTGGTGGAAAGCTATCTGCTGGCAACAACACCTGACTCTGTACTTCAGGCCGCGGCCACAGATCAAGCAATACCAGCACTTCAGGTGAATATCATTTTCATTGCATTGTATGAGGTTATTCTTCTTATCTAAACTTAGGAGGTGAATTGATGTGATTGATTTGATGTTGTGCAAGGATGTAATGTCTTCTACATTTGTTTTGTTATTTCCTGTTTTACAGCTTTGATGCTTTGGAGCCTGGTGGAGTTTTCGGACTCAGTCGGGACCAGGTTTCAGTTGCTGTGCAACGCTGACATCCTTCCTCCCATAGATGGTCTGCTTGTACAAGCACCACCTGGACTGGACACAGCTAGACAAACGTATCTCTTTGAGAAGATATGGGAGTTTTGCTGACGAAGAGGCTATGGACAACACATACCCTGCGCCTAACTCAAGGGCAGGACAGAAACAGGCTCTCCAAATAAAGATTCCCTTGTTCATGCGTGGTTCGGACTGACCAGTCATCAGCACTATCTGCAGTGCCTCTATTCAAATTACTCTCTCCTAACACACACTATACGTTTCTGAATTCATTTTTTTATCCTGCTGCTCAGCCACTTTACCCCTGATTGTATGCATGATCTATCACTGATATTGTTTTTGTTCTCATAAATAATGTATATTATTTTATTGACACTATTTATTTATAATATTGCTACTATGCAAGTAACCATTTGGCTGTTCTGTTTACACCTTCTGTAGAGACCCATCCACAAGCAAAATGTGGTTGGGGGTTATAGCATTTCTTTCACATGACCCGAATGGGAAAACGTATGAGTGAGCAATTGAAATAAGAGCAAGATCAAACGAGCAGTATCAAACATGTTTGCAAATATATTTGATATATATGTTATTAGAAACTTCTGGGGTAGCTAGTTAGCTTGAGCTTGGTAAAATCCTAGCTAGCACACATGCAACTAGCCTGAAAACAAAGACCAGTAGAAACTGCAGTTATTTTCAATATTCTCAACAATGATTTAGGAATTCATGTGACTAAGTATTAACTAGGTAGCCACTTGTTATTCTCCTATACATTAAAATATATAGCTAGCCAGCTACCCTGTTGCCCAAAGCTAATTTTATAAGCAGCTAGCTAGCTTCAACTGGCTAGTGAGTCTAGACCGGATCAGGTATTTTTTCACCTTTATTTAACCAGGTAGGCCAGTTGAGAACAAGTTCTCATTTACAACTGCGACCTGGCCAAGATAAAGCAAAGCAGCACGACAAAACCAACAACACAGAGTTACACATGGGATAGACAGAAGTACAGTCAATAACACAATAGAGAAATCTGTATACAGTGTATGCAAATGAAGTATGTAAGGCAATAAATAGACAAAAGTGGCAAAGTAATTACAAGTTAGCAATGAACACTAGAGTGATAGATGGGTGGTGCAAGTAGATGGTGCAAGTAGAAATACTGGTGTGCAAAAGAGCTGAAAAACTAAAACAAGTATGGGGATGTGGTAGGTAGTTGGTTGGATGGGCTATTTACAGATGGGCTGTGTACAGATGGGCTATTTACAGATGGGCTGTGTACAGATGGGCTATTTACAGATGGGCTGTGTACAGGTGCAGTGATCTGTGAGCTGCTCTGACAGCTGACGCTTAAAGTTAGTGAGGGAGATATAAGTCACCAACTTCAGTGATTTTTGCAATTCGTTCCAGTCATTGGCAGCAGAGAACTGAAAGGAAAGGCGGCCAAAGCAGATGTTGGCTTTGGGGATGACCAGTGAAATATACCTGCTGGAGTGCATGCTACGGGTGGGTGTTGCTATGATGACCAGTGAGCTGAGATAAGGTAGAGCATTACCTAGCAAAGACTTATAGATGACCTGGAGCCAGTGGGTTTGGCGACGAAAATGTAGCGAGGACCAGCCAACGAGAGCATACAGGTCGCAGTGATGGGTATTATATGGGGCTTTGGTGACAAAACGGATGGCACTGTGATAGACATCATCCAAATTGCTCAGTAGAGTGATGGAGGCTATTTGGTAAATGACATCGCCAAAGTCAAGGATAGGTAGGATAGTCAGTTTTATGAGGGTATGTTTGGAAGCGTGAGTGAAGGAGACTTTGTTGCGAAATAGGAAGCCAATTCCAGATTTAATTTTGGATTGAAGATGCATAATATGAGTCTGGAAGGAGAGTTCACAGTCTAGCCAGACACCTAGGTATTTATTGTTGTCCACATATTCTAGGTCAGAACCGTCCAGAGTAGTGATGCTAGTCAGGTGGGCGGGTGCAGGCAGTGATCGGTTGAAGAGCATGCATTTTGTTTTACTAGCATTTAAGAGCAGTTGGAGGCCACGGAAGGAGTGTTGTATGGCATTGAAGCTCATTTGGAGGTTTGTTAACACAGTGTCCATAGAAGGGCATGATGTATACAGAATAGTGTCGTCTGCGTAGAGGTGGATCAAAGAACCCCCGCAGCAAGAGCGACATTATTGATATATACAGAGAAAAGAGTCGGCCCAATAATTGAACCCTGTGGCACCCAGATAGAGACTACCAGAGGTTTGGCCCTCAGATTTCACACACTGGACTCCATCTGAGAAGTAGTTAGTGAACCAGGCAAGGCAGTCATTAGTGAAATTAAGGCTGTTGAGTCTGCCGATAAGAATGCGGTGATTGACAGAGTCGAAAGCCTTGGCCAGGTCGATGAAGACGGCTGCACAGTACTGTCTTTTATCAGTGGCGGTTATAATATCGTTTAGGACCTTGAGCGTGGCTGAGGTGCACCCGTGACAAGCTCGGAAACCGGATTGCATAGCGGAGAAGGTACGGTGGGATTCGAAATGCTTGGTGATCTGTTTGTTAACTTAGCTTTCGAAGACATTAGAAGGGCAGGACAGGATGGACATAGGTCTGTAACAGTTTGGGTCTAGAGTGTCTCCCTGCTTTGAAGAGGGGGATAACCACGGCCGCTTTCCAATCTTTAGGAATCTCAGACAAAATGAAAGAGAGCTTGAACAGACTAGTAATAGGGGTTGCAACAATGACGGTGGATAATTTTAGGAAGAGAGGGTCCAGATTGTCTAGCCCAGCTGATTTGTATGGATCCAGATTTTGCAGCTCTTTCAGAACATCAGCTGTCTGGATTTGGGTGAAGGAGAAGCGGGTGGGGCTTGGGCCAGTTGCTGAGGGGGGTGAGGAGATGTTGGCCGAGTTTGGGTATCCAGGTGGAAAGCATGGCCAGCTGTAGAGAAATGCTTATTGAAATTCTCGATTATCGTGGATTAATTGGTGGTGATAGTGTTTCTTAGCCTCAGTGCAGTGGGCAGCTGGGAGGAGTTGCTCTTATTATCCATGGACTTTACAGTGTCACAAAACTTTTTGGAATTAGTGCTGCAGGATGCAAATTTCTGTTTGAAAAAGCTAGCCTTCACTTTCTTAACTGACTGTGTATATTGGTTCCTGACCTCCCTGAAAAGTTGCATATCACGGGGACTATTCGATGCTAGTGTAGTACGCCACAGAATGTTTTTGTGCTGGTCAAGGGCAGTCAAGTCTGGGATGAACCAAGGGCTATATCTGTTCTTAGTTCAATTTTTTTTTTAAAGGGGCATGCTTATTTAAGATGGTGAGGAAAGCACTTTTAAAGAACAACCAGGCATCCTCTACTGACGGGATGAGGTCAATATCCTTCCAGGATACCCGGGCCAGGTCGATTAGAAAGGCCTGCTCAAGAGGAGTTTTAGGGCGCATTTGACAGTGATGAGGGGCGGTCGTTTGACCATTTACCCATAACGGACGGAGGGAATGAGGCAGTGATCGCTGAGATCCTGGTTGAAATCAGCAGAGGTGTATTTAGACGGCAAGTTGGTCAGGATGATATCTGTGAGAGTGCCCATGTTTACAGATTTAGGGTTGTACCTGGTAGCTTCCTTGATCATTTCTGTGAGATTGAGGGCATCTAGCTTAGATTGTAGGACTGCCGGGGTGTTAAATATATCACAGTTTAGGTCACATAATAGTACGAACTCTGAAGATAGATGGGGGGCAATCAATTTCCATATGGTGTCCAGGGCACAACTGGGAGTTGAGGGGGGTATATAACAAGCGGCAACAGTGAGACTTATTACTGGAGAGATGGATTTTTAAAAGTAGAAGCTCGAACTGTTTGGGCATAGACCTGGATAGTATGACAGAACTCTGCAGGCTCCCTCTGCAGTAAATTGCAACTTTGCCCCCTTCAGCAGTTCTATGTTGACGGAAAATGTTGTAGTTGGGGATGGAAATCTCTACATTTTTGGTGGCCTTCCTAAGCCAGGATTCAGGGTTGGCGGAATGTGCTAAAGCAGTCAATAAAGCAAACTTGGGGAAGAGGCTTCCTATGTTAACATGCATGAACCCAAGGATTTTACAGTTACAGAAGTCAAGAAATGAGAGTGCCTGGGGACACACAGGGCCTGGGTTAACCTCTACATTACCAGAGGAACAGAGGAGGAGTAGGATGAGGGTACGGTTAAAGGCTATAAGAACTGGTCGTCTAGTGTGTTGGGAACAGAGAATAAAAAGTGGTAGGATAGATTCAGGGCATAATGTAAAGACAAGGGTATGGTAGGGTGCGAGTACAGTGGAGGTAAACCTAGGCATTGAGTGAAGATGAGAGAGGTTGCATTTCTGGAAGCACCAGTTAAGCTAGGTGAGGTCTCTGCGTGTGTGGGGGGTGGGACAAAAGAGCTATCTAAGGCATGTTGAGCGGGACTAGGGGCTCCGCAGTAAAATAAAACAATGAGAGCTAACCGAAACAACAGTATACAAGGCATATTGACATTAGAGAGAGGCATAAAGCAATCACAGGTGTTGATTGGGAGAGCTAAGCTAAGCTAACGGATAAACAGCTAAGACAACAACAATGTGATGAATGGGCAGGGAGGGTCAGTTAGCTACACACAGGGCCTGAGTTCGAAGCTGGGGCCGACAGATAAACAAAATGAAGTACCGTGTTAATGAACAGCGTTAGTCGTTACTACGCTAGGCAAGCGGGAGACACAGCATTCAGAAAGCTAGCGGGCCGGAGCAAGCAGATGGGTCTTCACTGACATCCATGACACAGAGATTCTGGTTGAGAGCACATCAGCAGAATGTCAGCAGACCGGTCGTGATGGATTGGCGGGGTGCCGTGTCGACAAAGGGTCGAGGCCAATTGGCAAGAGACGAATTGTAGTTGGTGTACTTCGTTGGCTTGCCGGGAGATGGGCCTAGCTCGAGGCTAACTGGTGCTTGCTTCTGGACAGGGGTGTTGGCCACAGTAGCCACCCGGTAGCTAGCAGCGATGATTCGGTGTAATGGTAGAGCTTGTGGCAGGAATCCCGTGATGTAGTGGAGAAAAGCAGTCCATCACCAAAAAACTAGAATGGTCCAAACACACCAAGACAGTCGTGAAGAAGGCACGACAAAGCATATTACCCCTCAGGAAACTAAAAAGATTTGGCATGGGTCCTGAGATCCTCAAAAGGTTCTACAGCTGCAACATCGGTTGCATCACTGCCTGGTACGGCAATTGCTCGGCCTCCGACCGCAAGGCACTACAGAGGGTAGTGCGTACGGCCCAGTACATCACTGGGGCTAATCTGCCTGCCATCCAGGACCTCTACACCAGGCGGTGTCAAAGGCCCTAAAAATTATCAAAAACCCCAGCCACCCCAGTCATAAACTGCTCTTTCTACTACCGCATGGCAAGCGGTACCGGAGCGCCAAGTCTAGGACAAAAAGGCTTCTCAACAGTTTTCACCCCCAAGCAATAAGACTCCTGAACAGGTAATCAAATGGCTACCCGGACTATTTGCATTGTGTGTGTCCCCCCCACCCCTCTTTTACGCTGCTGCTACTCTCTGTTTATCATATATGCACAGTCACTTTAACTATACATTCATGTACATATATACATACTACCTCAATTGGCCTGAGCAACCAGTGCTCCCGCGTATTGGCTAACCGGGCTATCTGCATTGTGTCCCGCCACACACCACTCGCCAACCTCTCTTTATGTTACTGCTACTCTTTGTTCATCATAAATGCATATGCACTTTAACCATATCTACATGTACATACTACCTCAATCAGCCTGAATAACCAGTGTCTGCATGTAGCCTCGCTATTTTTATAGCCTCGCTACTGTATATAGCCTGTCATTTTATTGTTGTTTTTATTTCTTTACTTACCTATTGTTCACCTAATACCTTTTTTGCAGTATTGGTTAGAGCCTGTAAGTAAGCATTTCAATTTCCACAATATTCTTTACGAGACGTAGTTGAGGTTTAGTGTTTAGTGACTGATTTGTACCAAATACAACGCTTTTAGTTTTGGAAATATTTAGGACTAACTTACTCCTTGCTACCCATTCCGAAACTAATTGCTTCTCTTTGTTAAGTGTTGCAGTCATTTCTGCCGCTGTAGCTGCTGACGTGTACAGTGTTGAGTCATCTGCATACATAGACACACTGGCCTTACTCAAATCCAGTGACATGTCCTTAGTGAAGATTGGATAAAATGCAAGGAGCCTAAACAGCTACCGTGGGTAGTTCTTGATTCTACATGGATTATGTTTGAGAGGCTTGCATTAAAGAACAACCTCTGTGTTCTGTTAGACAAGTAACTCTTTATCCACATTATAGCACATTATAGCAGGGGGTGTAAAGCCATAACCCATACGTTTTTCCAGCAGCAGACTTTGATTGATAATGTCAAAAGCTGCTCTGAAGTCTAGCAAGACAGCCCCCACAATCATTTTATATCATCAGTCATTTGTCTAAGTGCTGTGCTTGTTGAGTGTCTTTCCCTATAAGCTTTAAGTCTGTCGTCAATTTGTTTACTGTGAAATAGAATTGTATCTGGTCAAACACAATTTTTTCCAGAAGTTTACTAAGGGTTCGTAACAGGCCGATTGGTCAGCTATTTGAGACAGTAAAGGAGGCTTTACTATTCTTGGGTAGCGGAATGACTTTTGCTTCCCTCCAGGCCTGAGGGCACACACCTTCTAGTAGGCTTAAATTGAAGATGTGGCAATATCGTCCGCTATTATCCTCAGTAATTTCCATCCAGATTGTCAGACCCCTGGCGATTGTCGTTGTTGATAGACAACAATAATTTGTTCACCTCTTCCACACTGATTTTTACAGAATTCAAAATATACAATACTTGTATTCAAAATTTGGTCATACTTGGATACTTGGATTTGTAGTGTCAGTGTTTGTTGGTGGCATGTCTTCCCTTAGTTTGTTTATCTTGCCAATGAAAAAGTCATTAAAGTAGTTGGCAATATTAGTGAGTTTTGTGATGAATGAGTAATCTGATTCAATAAATTATGGAGCCAAGTTGGCTTTTTTTCCCAAAATGTAATTTAAGGTGCCCCAAAGTGTTTTACTATCATTATTTATATAATTTATCTGTTTCATAGTATAGTTTAATATTATTTTATTTAGTTTAGTCACATGATTTCTTAATTTGCAGTACGTTTTTCCAATCAGTTGGGCTACCAGACTTATTTACCATACCTTTTGCCTCATCCCTCTCAACTAGAGGTTGACCGATTAATCGGCATGGACAATTAATCAGGGCCGAGTCAAGTTTTCATTTTCGGTAACATTGCAATCCACGAGGAGACTGCATGGCAGGCTGACCACCTGTTACACGAGTGCAGCATGGAGCCAAGGTACGTTTCTAGCTAGCATTAAACTTATCTTATAAAAAATAATCAATCAATCTTAACATAATCACTAGTTAACTACACATGGTTGATGATATTACTAGTTTAACTAGCTTGTCCTGCGTTGCATATAATTAATGCGGTGCATGTGCTTGTTGCTTGAGGCACAGGCTTGAAGTCATATACAGCGCTATCAACTCCCGAGATTAGGCTGGCAATACTATAGTGCCTTTAAGAACATTCAATAGTCAAAGGTATATGAAATACAAATGGTATAGAGAAACAGTCCTATAATAACTATCACCTAAAACTTCTTAACTGGAAATATTGAAGACTCATGTTAAAAGGAACCACCAACTTTCATATGTTCTGAGCAAGGAACTTAAACGTTATCTTTTTTACATGGCAATACTGCACTTTTCATTTCTTCTCCAACACTATGTTTTTGAATTATTTAAACCAAATTGAACATGTTTCATTATTTATTTGAGACTAAATTGATTTTATTTATGAATTATATTAAGGTAAAATAAAAGTGTTAATTCAGTATTGTTATAATTGTCATTATTACAAATATATATATATAAAAAAATTGGCCGATTAATCGGTATACGCTTTTTTTGGTCCTCCAATAAATCGGTATCGATATCAGCGTTGAAAAATCATAATCGTCGACCTCTACTCTCAACCATACAATTTTCAATTCCTCATCAATCCAAGGGGATTTAACAGTTTTTACAGTAATTTTCCTAATGGGTGATTGCTTATTAGTAACTGGAATAATCAATTTCATAAATGTGTCAAGTGCAGCACCTGGTTGCTCCTCATTACACTACATCCTATGGATTTGGATACTGCTTTAAAGCACATTTCTGCAGCATTAGTAAAGATGTGATAAATACATGTTGATGATTTCATTCCTGTGCTGCTTGTACTTGAACTCCTTGAAGTATATTTGGGGCTGAAATCAGAGGCGCAGTAAACTCTAATGAACTTATCCTCTGCAGCAGAGGTAACTCTGGGTCTTCTTTTCCAGTGGCGATCCTCATGAGAGCCAGTTTCATGATAGCTCTAGATGGTTTCTGCGACTGCACTTGAAGAAGCTTTCAGGTTTTTGAAATTTTACGGATTGACTGACCTTCATGTCTTAAAGTAATGATGGCCTGTCGTTTCTCTTTGCTTATTTAAGCTTTTCTTGCCATAATATGGACTTGGTCTTTTACCAAATAGGGCTATCTTCTGTATACCACCCCTATCTTTTAACAACACAACTGATTGGCTCAAATGCATTAAAGGAAGGAAGGAAATTACACAAATGAACATTTAATTAACTTTTAATTGAAATGCAGTCCGAGGGGACTACCTCAAGAAGCTGGTTGAGAAAATGCCAAAGAGTGTGCAAAGCTGTCATCAAGACAAAGGCTGAAGAATCTCAAATATAAAATATATTTAGATTTATTTAACCTCTTGGTGACAGGGGGCAGTATTTTCACGACCGGATGAAATGCATGCCCAAATTCAACTGCCTGCTACTCATCCCCAGAAGATAAGATATGCTTATTTGATTTGGATAGAAAACACTCTGAAGTTTCTAAAACTGATTGAATCATGTCTGTGAGTATAACATAACTTATTTAGCAGGCGAAACCCTGAGGACAAACCATTCAGTTTTCATTGGGAATCCATTTCTAAGGGACCTTCTTGCAGTTCCTATCGCTTCCACTGGATGTCAACAGTCTTTAGGAATTGGTTAAGGTTTTTCCTTTGTGTAATGAAGAAGTACGGCCATCTTGAACGAGGGTCAATTGAAGTGGACTGTTAGAGGCGCATGACCAGAAAGCTAGCTACAGTTTGTTTTCCTCCTGTATTGAACACAGACCATCCCGTCTTCAATTTTATCGATTATTTACGTTAAAAAAATACCTAAAGTTGTATTACAAAAGTAGTTTGGAATGTTTTGGCAAAGTTTACAGGTAACTTTTGAGTTATTTTGTAGTCACGTTGCGCAAGTTAGAACCAGTGTTTTTCTCGATCAAACGCGCCAAATAAATGGACATATTGGATATATATCGACGGGATTAAATCGAACAAAAGGACCATTTGTGATGTTTATGGGACATATTGGAGTGCCAACAAAAGAAGCTCATCAAAGGTAAGGCATGAATTATATTTTTATTCCTGCTTTTCTCTCTTTGTTTACGGAGGTGCTATCCTCAGATAATAGCATCGTTTGCTTTAGCCGAAAAGCCTTTTTGAAATTTGACATGTTGGCTGGATTCACAACAAGTGCAGCTTTAATTTGCTATCTTGCATGTGTGATTTAATGAAAGTTAGATTTTTATAGTAATTTATTTGAATGTGGCGCTCTGCATTTTCCCTGGCTTTTGGCCAGGTCCCACATATCCCAGAGAGGTTAACACTTTTTTGGTTACTCCATGATTCCATATGTGTTATTTATGTTATATATG
>NW_027259135.1:12500-40112 GCF_045791955.1 Oncorhynchus clarkii lewisi | reverse complement strand
AAAACCAGGTGTGCAGGGAACAGAGGAATAAATACATGCAGAGTGATTGGGGGAATGTAAACCAGGTGTACAGGGAACAGAGGAATAAATACATGCAGAGTGATTGGGGAATGAAAACCAGGTGTGTAATGGAACAGAGGAATAAATACATGCAGAGTGATGGGGGAATGTAAACCAGGTGTGTAATGGAACAGAGGAATAAATACATGCAGAGTGATTGGGGAATGTAAACCAGGTGTACAGGGAACAGAGGAATAAATACATGCAGAGTGATTGGGGAATGTAAACCAGGTGTACAGGGAACAGAGGAATAAATACATGCAAAGTGATTGGGGGAATGTAAACCAGGTGTGCAGGGAACAGAGGAATAAATACATGCAGAGTGATTGGGGAATGAAAACCAGGTGTGCAGGGAACAGAGGAATAAATACATGCAGAGTGATTGGGGGAATGTAAACCAGGTGTACAGGGAACAGAGGAATAAATACATGCAGAGTGATTGGGGAATGAAAACCAGGTGTGTAATGGAACAGAGGAATAAATACATGCAGAGTGATTGGGGGAATGAAAACCAGGTGTGCAGGGAACAGAGGAATAAATACATGCAGAGTGATTGGGGGAATGAAAACCAGGTGTGCAGGGAACAGAGGAATAAATACATGCAGAGTGATTGGGGAATGTAAACCAGGTGTGCAGGGAACAGAGGAATAAATACATGCAGAGTGATTGGGGAATGTAAACCAGGTGTACAGGGAACAGAGGAATACATACATGCAGAGTGATTGAGGAATGAAAACCAGGTGTGTAATGGAACAGAGGAATAAATACATGCAGAGTGATGGGGGAATGTAAACCAGGTGTGTAATGGAACAGAGGAATAAATACATGCAGAGTGATTGGGGAATGTAAACCAGGTGTACAGGGAACAGAGGAATAAATACATGCAGAGTGATTGGGGAATGTAAACCAGGTGTACAGGGAACAGAGGAATAAATACATGCAAAGTGATTGGGGGAATGTAAACCAGGTGTGCAGGGAACAGAGGAATAAATACATGCAGAGTGATTGGGGAATGAAAACCAGGTGTGCAGGGAACAGAGGAATACATGCAGAGTGATTGGGGAATGTAAACCAGGTGTGTAATGGAACAGAGGAATAAATACATGCAGAGTGATTGGGGAATGTAAACCAGGTGTACAGGGAACAGAGGAATACATGCAGAGTGATTGGGGAATGTAAACCAGGTGTGTAATGGAACAGAGGAATAAATACATGCAGAGTGATTGGGGAATGTAAACCAGGTGTACAGGGAACAGAGGAATACATGCAGAGTGATTGAGGAATGTAAACCAGGTGTGGGGGAACAGAGGAATACATACAGAGTGATTGGGGAATGAAAACCAGGTGTACAGGGAACAGAGGAATAAATACATGCAGAGTGATTGGGGAATGTAAACCAGGTGTACAGGGAACAGAGGAATAAATACATGCAGAGTGATTGGGGAATGTAAACCAGGTGTGCAGGGAACAGAGGAATGAATACATGCAGAGTGATTGGGGAATGTTAACCAGGTGTACAGGGAACAGAGGAATAAATACATGCAGAGTGATTGGGGAATGTAAACCAGGTGTACAGGGAACAGAGGAATAAATACATGCAGAGTGATTGGGGGAATGTAAACCAGGTGTGCAGGGAACAGAGGAATAAATACATGCAGAGTGATTGGGGAATGAAAACCAGGTGTGCAGGGAACAGAGGAATACATGCAGAGTGATTGGGGAATGTAAACCAGGTGTGTAATGGAACAGAGGAATAAATACATGCAGAGTGATTGGGGAATGTAAACCAGGTGTACAGGGAACAGAGGAATACATGCAGAGTGATTGGGGAATGTAAACCAGGTGTGTAATGGAACAAGACAAAACAAATGGAAATATGAGAAATGGAGCGGCGATGGTTAGAAAGCCGTTGACGCCGACCGCCGAACGCCGCCTGAACAAGGAGAGGAGAACGCCACCCCAACAAGGAGAGGAGAACGCCGCCCCAACAAGGAGAGGAGAACGCCGCCCCAACAAGGAGAGGAGAACGCCGCCCCAACAAGGAGAGGAGAACGCCGCCCCAACAAGGAGAGGAGAACGCCGCCCCAACAAGGAGAGGAGAACGCCGCCCCAACAAGGAGAGGAGAACGCCGCCCCAACAAGGAGAGGAGAACGCCGCCCCAACAAGGAGAGGATAACGCCGCCCCAACAAGGAGAGGAGAACGCCGCCCCAACAAGGAGAGGAGAACGCCGCCCCAACAAGGAGAGGAGAACGCCGCCCCAACAAGGAGAGGAGAACGCCGCCCCAACAAGGAGAGGAGAACGCCGCCCCAACAAGGACAGGAGAACACCGCCCCAAAAAGGAGAGGAGACGACTTCGGAGGAAGTCGTGACAATATAGAGTACTGCACACACTACAATTACTTAGGTTTAAAAATAAGCTCAACCGAAATGAGGCAGTGAATGAACTGAGAGAGAAAGCACACAGGGCATTCTACGCCATTAAAAAGCTCATTCAAATTGAAATACCTATTAACATTTGGCTAAAACGAATTGATTGTGTCATTGAACCAATTGCACTTTATGGCAGCGAGGTGTGGGGTCCACTTGCAAAACAAGATTTCATCAAATGAGACAAACACCCCATTGAAACCCTGCATGCAGAGTTCTGTAAGATTCTCCTACATGTCCAGAGGAAAACTACAAACAATGCATGCAGGGCAGAATTGGGCCAATATCCACCAATAATAAACACTCAAAAAAGAGCAATTCAGTTTTGGAAACATCTCAAATACAGTGACCCCCTCTCATATCATTACCAAGCCCTGCTATACCAAGAGCTGAGCAAAGAAAAGAGTCCCCTCATCCAGCTGGTCCTGAGTTCACAAACCTGTTCTACTAACAAACTGAAGCCTCAGTCCCCTCATCCAGCTGGTCCTGAGTTCACAAACCTGTTCTACTAACACACTGAAGCCTCAGTCCCCTCATCCAGCTGGTCATGAGTTCACAAACCTGTTCTACTAACAAACTGAAGCCTCAGTCCCCTCATGCAGCTGGTCCTTAGTTCACACACCTGTTCTACTAACACACTGAGGCCTCAGTCCCCTCATCCAGCTGGTCCTGGTCCTTAGTTCACAAACCTGTTCTACTAACACACTGAAGCCTCAGGACCAGAACATCCAATCAATCAGAATAAACAAAATTACAACACAGTCAAAACAAAACTATATTGCTTACTGGGAAACACAAACACAATGCAGTGCTCTCTGGCCCTAAATCGACAGTACACTGTGGCTAACTATTTGACCATGGTTACTGATCAAAATCTTAGAAAAACCTTGACAAAGTACAGGCTCAGTGAGCACAGCCTTGTCATTGAGAAGGGTAGACACAGGAAAACCTGGCTCCCTGTAGAGGAACGGCTGTGCAACCACTGCACAACAGCAGAACCTGGCTCCCTGTAGAGGAAAGGCTGTGCAACCACTGCACAACAGCAGAACCTGGCTCCCTGTAGAGGAAAGGCTGTGCAACCACTGCACAACAGCAGAACCTGGCTCCCTGTAGAGGAAAGGCTGTGCAACCACTGCACAACAGCAGAACCTGGCTCCCTGTAGAGGAAAGGCTGTGCAACCACTGCACAACAGCAGAACCTGGCTCCCTGTAGAGGAAAGGCTGTGTAACCACTGCACAACAGCAGAACCTGGCTCCCTGTAGAGGAAAGGTTGTACAACCACAGCACCACAGCAGAACCTGGCTCCCTGTAGAGGAAAGGCTGTGCAACCACTGCACAACAGCAGAACCTGGCTCCCTGTAGAGGAAAGGCTGTACAACCACAGAACCACAGCAGAACCTGGCTCCCTGTAGAGGAAAGGCAGTGCAACTACTGCACCACAGCAGAACCTGGCTCCCTGTAGAGGAAAGGCTGTGCAACCACTGCACAACAGCAGAACCTGGCTCCCTGTAGAGGAAAGGCTGTACAACCACTGCACCACAGCAAAACCTGGCTCCCTGTAGAGGAAAGGCTGTGCAACCACTGCACCACAGCAGAACCTGGCTCCCTGTAGAGGAAAGGCTGTACAACCACAGAACCACAGCAGAACCTGGCTCCCTGTAGAGGAAAGGCTGTACAACCACAGAACCACAGCAGAACCTGGCTCCCTGTAGAGGAAAGGCTGTGTAACCACTGCACCACAGCAGAACCTGGCTCCCTGTAGAGGAAAGGCTGTGCAACCACTGCACAACAGCAGAACCTGGCTCCCTGTAGAGGAAAGGCTGTACAACCACTGCACCACAGCAGAACCTGGCTCCCTGTAGAGGAAAGGCTGTGCAACCACTGCACCACAGCAGAACCTGGCTCCCTGTAGAGGAAAGGCTGTACAACCACAGAACCACAGCAGAACCTGGCTCCCTGTAGAGGAAAGGCTGTACAACCACAGAACCACAGCAGAACCTGGCTCCCTGTAGAGGAAAGGCTGTGTAACCACTGCACAACAGCAGAACCTGGCTCCCTGTAGAGGAAAGGCTGTGCAACCACTGCACCACAGCAGAACCTGTCTCCCTGTAGAGGAAAGGCTGTGCAACCACTGCACAACAGCAGAACCTGGCTCCCTGTAGAGGAAAGGCTGTGTAACCACAGCACCACAGCAGAACCTGGCTCCCTGTAGAGGAAAGGCTGTGCAACCACTGCACCACAGCAGAACCTGGCTCCCTGTAGAGGAAAGGCTGTGTAACCACTGCACCACAGCAGAACCTGGCTCCCTGTAGAGGAAAGGCTGTGCAACCACTGCACAACAGCAGAACCTGGCTCCCTGTAGAGGAAAGGCTGTGTAACCACTGCACAACAGCAGAACCTGGCTCCCTGTAGAGGAAAGGCTGTGTAACCACTGCACAACAGCAGAACCTGGCTCCCTGTAGAGGAAAGGCTGTGTAACCACTGCACAACAGCAGAACCTGGCTCCCTGTAGAGGAAAGGCTGTGCAACCACTGCACAACAGCAGAACCTGGCTCCCTGTAGAGGAAAGGCTGTGCAACCACTGCACAACAGCAGAACCTGGCTCCCTGTAGAGGAAAGGCTGTGCAACCACTGCACAACAGCAGAACCTGGCTCCCTGTAGAGGAAAGGCTGTGCAACCACTGCACAACAGCAGAACCTGGCTCCCTGTAGAGGAAAGGCTGTACAACCACAGAACCACAGCAGAACCTGGCTCCCTGTAGAGGAAAGGCTGTGCAACCACTGCACAACAGCAGAACCTGGCTCCCTGTAGAGGAAAGGCTGTGCAACCACTGCACAACAGCAGAACCTGGCTCCCTGTAGAGGAAAGGCTGTGCAACCACTGCACAACAGCAGAACCTGGCTCCCTGTAGAGGAAAGGCTGTGCAACCACTGCACAACAGCAGAACCTGGCTCCCTGTAGAGGAAAGGCTGTACAACCACAGAACCACAGCAGAACCTGGCTCCCTGTAGAGGAAAGGCTGTGCAACCACTGCACAACAGCAGAACCTGGCTCCCTGTATAGGAAAGGCTGTACAACCACAGAACCACAGCAGAACCTGGCTCCCTGTAGAGGAAAGGCTGTACAACCACAGAACCACAGCAGAACCTGGCTCCCTGTAGAGAAAGGCTGTACAACCACTGCACAACAGCAGAACCTGGCTCCCTGTAGAGGAAAGGCTGTACAACCACAGAACCACAGCAGAACCTGGCTCCCTGTAGAGGAAAGGCTGTGCAACCACAGAACCACAGCAGAACCTGGCTCCCTGTAGAGGAAAGGCTGTACAACCACAGAACCACAGCAGAACCTGGCTCCCTGTAGAGGAAAGGCTGTACAACCACAGAACCACAGCAGAACCTGGCTCCCTGTAGAGGAAAGGCTGTACAACCACAGAACCACAGCAGAACCTGGCTCCCTGTAGAGGAAAGGCTGTGCAACCACAGAACCACAGCAGAACCTGGCTCCCTGTAGAGGAAAGGCTGTACAACCACAGAACCACAGCAGAACCTGGCTCCCTGTAGAGGAAAGGCTGTGCAACCACAGAACCACAGCAGAACCTGGCTCCCTGTAGAGGAAAGGCTGTACAACCACAGAACCACAGCAGAACCTGGCTCCCTGTAGAGGAAAGGCTGTACAACCACAGAACCACAGCAGAACCTGGCTCCCTGTAGAGGAAAGGCTGTACAACCACAGAACCACAGCAGAACCTGGCTTCCTGTAGAGGAAAGGCTGTACAACCACAGAACCACAGCAGAACCTGGCTCCCTGTAGAGGAAAGGCTGTACAACCACAGAACCACAGCAGAACCTGGCTTCCTGTAGAGGAAAGGCTGTACAACCACAGAACCACAGCAGAACCTGGCTCCCTGTAGAGGAAAGGCTGTACAACCACAGAACCACAGCAGAACCTGGCTTCCTGTAGAGGAAAGGCTGTGTAACCACTGCACAACAGCAGAACCTGGCTCCCTGTAGAGGAAAGGCTGTACAACCACAGAACCACAGCAGAACCTGGCTCCCTGTAGAGGAAAGGCTGTACAACCACTGCACAACAGCAGAACCTGAGACGAAGCTGCATTTCCTGACAAAATGTCAAAAATATAAAACAATTAGAGAGTGTCATTTCCCCAAATATGAAACCCTTATTCAAGGTTTCAAAGACCTCTTTGATGAGGATAGTCTACCCGTCCTGTTGGGGGAGGACGCAGAGAGCTCTGGGTTGGCAGCGCACTACATTGCTGCCTGGCATAAGTTGAGGGACAGTGTCTGACAGACCAATCAACCTGCACATGTCCTCTACTGTATACTTAATGTTATTGTTCAATGTATGGTTATTTTGACCCTTGGTTATTGTTGTTACTGTTGTCCCGTTAACAATGTTGATTCTTATTATCTTCATATTGTAAATATCCAAAGTAAGCTTTGGCATTATGTACATTGTTACAACATGCCAATAAAGCAAATTGGATTAGAGAGAGAGAGAGAGAGAGAGAGGGGGGGGGGGGGGGGTAGAGAGAGAGAGAGAGAGAGAGAGAGAGAGAGAGAGAGAGAGAGGGGGGGGGGGTAGAGAGAGAGAGAGAGAGAGAGAGAGAGAGAGAAAGAGAGGGGGGTAGAGAGAGAAAGAGAGGGTAGAGAGAGAGAGAGAGGGGGAGAGGGGTAGAGTGTGTGTGTGTGTGTGTGTGTGTGTGTGTGTGTGTGTGTGTGTGTGTGTGTGTGTGTGTGTGTGTCTGTGCGTATATGTGTGTGCGTGTGTGTGAGTGTGCGTCTGTGTGTGTGTGAGTGTGTGTGTGTGCATGTGTGTGTGTTTGTGTGTGTTTGTGTCTGTGCGTATATGTGTGTGCGTGTGTGTGAGTGTGCGTATGTGTGTGTGTGTGTGTTTGTGTGTGCATGTGTGTGTGTTTGTGTGTGTTTGTGTCTGTGCGTATATGTGTGTGCGTGTGTGTGAGTGTGCGTATGTGTGTGTGTGAGTGTTTGTGCATGTGTGTGTAACCTTGAGGTCAGTGTTTTGCTTCTTCAGAGCATCCATGGTGTAGGAAATATCCTGCCACGACTCCAGCTTGTCATTGGCTCGTTTGATGAGAGGTTCCACCTCCTTCCTGGCGTCCAACCAATCAGAGGAGTCCTGCAGCATGTTCTGTAGCTGTTGATGTCTATCAGCCAGTCTGCCCTGTGACTCCTCCCAGTGGGTCTGCAACCTGTCAACTACACACACACACACACACACACACACACACACACACACACACACACACACACACACACACACACACACACACACACACACACACACACACACACACACACACACACACACACACACACACTGAGTGAGATCGACTACAACCTACCTGATCAACAAATCTCCCTGCATCCAAAATCCCTAGTCATTATCATTAGTACATCAGTTAGTTTGTTCAGTCAGCGACTGAGCTGAATCAAGGTTCTCTAACAGACCATACTGATAGTTTGTGGTTATTAATGGAGTCATTGATGAGTTTGTGTTTAGTAATAACAGTTTGTGGTCAGTTTGTAGTCAGATCATTAAGTGATAGTTGGTCAGTTTGTGGTCAGTTTGTGGTCAGTTTGTGGTCAGTTTGTGGTCAGTTTGTGGTCAGTTTGTAGTCATTGATGACAGTTTGTAGTCAGATCATTAAGTGATAGTTGGTCAGTTTGCAGTCAGTTTGTGGTCAGTTTGTGGTCAGTTTGTGGTCAGTTTGCAGTCAGTTTGCAGTCAGTTTGTGGTCAGTTTGCAGTCAGTTTGCAGTCAGTTTGTGGTCAGTTTGCAGTCAGTTTGCAGTCAGTTTGTGGTCAGTTTGCAGTCAGTTTGTGGTCAGTTTGTGGTCAGTTTGCGGTCAGTTTGCGGTCAGTTTGCGGTCAGTTTGCGGTCAGTTTGTGGTCAGTTTGTGGTTGTGGTCAGTTTGTGGTCAGTTTGCAGTCAGTTTGTGGTCAGGTTGTGGTCAGGTTGTGGTCAGTTTGTGGTCAGTTTGTGGTCAGTTTGCAGTCAGTTTGCGGTCAGTTTGTGGTCAGTTTGTGGTCAGTTTGTGGTCAGTTTGCGGTCAGTTTGCGGTCAGTTTGTGGTCAGTTTGCGGTCAGTTTGCGGTCAGTTTGTAGTCAGTTTGTGGTCAGGTTGTGGTCAGTTTGTGGTCAGTTTGCGTAGTAAGTAATGGTTGTGGTTGGCGTACTGCGGTCGGTGATAGCAGCTCGTGTCTCCTGGTTGTTGGTTTTGTTCTTCAGGTTCTGGGCTGCAGTCAGCTGACCCTCCAGCTGGGGGCGCCGCCGCTCCATGTCCCCCAGTGCTCCCTACAGACAGCAAGACAGAGACAGAACATTTCAATGAATATCTGGATGTCAAGTATTTACAACTATTTGAGCCATGTATTTGAGCCATGTATTTGAGCCATATATTTGAGCCAGGTCAGTGCCTGTGTTCTCAAAGCGTCTCAGAATAAGAGTGCTGATCAGGATCAGATCCTCCCCGGTCCATGTAATCATGTATTCATTATGATCGAAAATGCCAAACTGATCCCAGATCAGCACTAGGATCTGGTCCTCTCTCTAGTATTCATTATGATCTAAAATGCTAACCTGATCCCAGATCAGCACTAGGATCTGGTCCTCTCTCTAGTGTTCATTATTATCTAAAAGGCAAACCTGATCCCAGATCAGCACTCCTGCTCTGAGACTCTTTATGAATACAGGCCAGGGTCTCAGCGGCTAAACGGAGTCTCTCACACTCTGTGACACACTGGTTGACCCCTGACCTTGGTCTTGACGATCATGTGGTTGATGTCGTCCAGTTCGGCCACGGTCACCCTCTGTGTCTGTACCATCTGATCCAGCAGGGATAGCCAATCAAAGAGCTCTGCCCAGGCCTTGTTGAACTGAGCCAGGGCTGGGGCGTCTCCCTGGAGGGTCTCAACTGGAGGGGGGCAGTGTGATACAATCAGTAGCCATTCAGTCACACATACCATTAACATCTGCTACCTATGTGTATGTGACAAATACAATTTGATTTGACACACACACACACACACACACACACACACACACACACACACACACACACACACACACACACACACACACACACACACACACACACACACACCCTCATCTCCTTACTGGTGGTTTTCTGGATCTTTAGAGCGGCCAGCCTCTCTCTGTGTACTATCATTTTCCCCTGAATCGCCCTCCAATCATCACTCAGACTGTGGTACTTCTCCTTCTCTGGTTGGCTGGGAGGCGTGTCCTTGTACAGCTCCTGGCCCTTAGCCAACACCCCCTCCACCTCAGGTTTCTTGACCTGGACTTCATCTATGAGCTGAAACATCACAAACCATTCCAAGACAATGAAACTACTCTCAATCTCAATTCGTCTTTCAGAGGTTCCTCCCGTCTCCTCTCCTAGCCTCCTTTTCCAGCTGGAAGAAAAGTAGGTCTAAGGTCCCTGACCATTGACCTTTTTCTCCCATATGTTTTGAGAAGGAGGCGTGGAGAGAGGATGCAAAGAATTAAGGAAAGATTAATGGATATAGGGTTAGGTCCCTGTAGGCATGGATGGATTGATGGATGGATGGATGGAGGGAGGGAGGGAGGGATCGATGGACAAATTGACTGATAGATGGATGGATGACAGGATGGATTGATAGTCTACCTTGGGTTCCACATTGTCAGGGTTTTCCTCTAGGGTGGTCCTGGTGGTTGAGGTCCACGAGGAGAGGTAAGTCAGCCGGTCCTGGAAGTGAGACAGCTCCTTCAGCAAGCTCTCAATCTGCTTCTGCTTCTCAGGCAGGTCTTTAGACACCTATAAGGGGGAGGGAGAGGAAGGACCCAAGTGTTTTCAATGGTAGGGAGGAGGAAGGCACATCCAGGAATATTATATTGAAGGAAAACAGGAACTTAATATGAAGCAGGATACAGTCCTCTCACACACACAGTACAAAGGTCTCCCACAGGGAGGAGGGAGAGGCCCCGAGTTGGGGGCCATTTTAGTTGAATTACAAGAGCATTTCCAATGGTAGGAAGGAATATACAGTACACTTGATCATACACTAAAAAACAAAACACATGAGCCCAACATTAAGTTAAAAAATAGACTACTCCTACACACAAGTTGAAATACAAATATCGACTAGTCAATATTCATGTTCAACATCCAACTGATCTTATCCACCTAAAGGACAGAACCTCCTCTATAGAAAGGGATACTAACCTGTACCCAGCGCGTGTTGATCATCTTAATTTCCTTCTGTTTGTCAGCAGGGAGGGGAATGGTGCTGGTCCTCGTGTTGATGGTATCCACATTGTTCTGTCTGGCTGGTAGTTCCAACACACGAGCCTGCACACGCACACGCACACACACGCACGCACGCATACACACACACGCACGCACGCACACAGCACAGACGCACACACACACACACACGCACACACACACACGCAAGCACGCACGCACGCACACAACACAGACGCACGCACACACACACACACGCACGCACGCGCACGCACGCACACAACACAGACGCACGCACACACACACACACACACACACACACGTTTGAACATAGACAATCTCCAAATAAAGATCATGAATGAAATAATAACGGATCAATGATGTGGCCAGTGGGACATAGAGAGAGAGACAGGGGTATGTAGCTTTGGGGACCTTTACAACCTGTGTCCACAGATATCTAGACTAGGAGACAGACTAGTGAGAGACGTTCCCTGGCCAGTAATCTAGACTAGGAGACAGACTAGTGAGAGATGTCCTCTGGCCAGTAATCTAGACTAGGAGACAGACTAGTGAGAGATGTCCTCTGGCCAGTAATCTAGACTAGGAGACAGACTAGTGAGAGATGTCCTCTGGCCAGTAATCTAGACTAGGAGACAGACTAGTGAGAGATGTCCTCTGGCCAGTAATCTAGACTAGGAGACAGACTAGTGAGAGATGTCCTCTGGCCAGTAATCTAGACTAGGGGACAGACTAGTGAGAGATGTCCTCTGGCCAGTAATCTAGACTAGGAGACAGACTAGTGAGAGATGTCCTCTGGCCAGTAATCTAGACTAGGAGACAGACTAGTGAGAGATGTCCTCTGGCCAGTAATCTAGACTAGGAGACAGACTAGTGAGAGATGTCCTCTGGCCAGTAATCTAGACTAGGAGACAGACTAGTGAGAGATGTCCTCTGGCCAGTAATCTAGACTAGGAGACAGACTAGTGAGAGATGTCCTCTGGCCAGTAATCTAGACTAGGAGACAGACTAGTGAGAGATGTCCTCTGGCCAGTAATCTAGACTAGGAGACAGACTAGTGAGAGATGTCCTCTGGCCAGTAATCTAGACTAGGAGACAGACTAGTGAGAGATGTCCTCTGGCCAGTAATCTAGACTAGGAGACAGACTAGTGAGAGATGTCCTCTGGCCAGTAATCTAGACTAGGAGACAGACTAGTGAGAGATGTCCTCTGGCCAGTAATCTAGACTAGGAGACAGGCTAGTGAGAGATGTCCTCTGGCCAGTAATCTAGACTAGGAGACAGGCTAGTGAGAGATGTCCTCTGGCCAGTAATCTAGACTAGGAGACAGACTAGTGAGAGATGTCCTCTGGCCAGTAATCTAGACTAGGAGACAGACTAGTGAGAGATGTCCTCTGGCCAGTAATCTAGACTAGGAGACAGACTAGTGAGAGATGTCCTCTGGCCAGTAATCTAGACTAGGAGACAGACTAGTGAGAGATGTCCTCTGGCCAGTAATCTAGACTAGGAGACAGACTAGTGAGAGATGTCCTCTGGCCAGTAATCTAGACTAGGAGACAGACTAGTGAGAGATATCCTCTGGCCAGTAATCTAGACTAGGAGACAGACTAGTGAGAGATGTCCTCTGGCCAGTAATCTAGACTAGGAGACAGACTAGTGAGAGATGTCCTCTGGCCAGTAATCTAGACTAGGAGACAGGCTAGTGAGAGATGTCCTCTGGCCAGTAATCTAGACTAGGAGACAGACTAGTGAGAGATGTCCTCTGGCCAGTAATCTAGACTAGGAGACAGACTAGTGAGAGATGTCCTCTGGCCAGTAATCTAGACTAGGAGACAGACTACTGAGAGATGTTCCCTGGCCAGTAATCTAGACTAGGAGATAGACTAGTGAGAGACGTTCCCCTGCCAGTAATCTAGACTAGGAGACAGACTAGTGAGAGATGTTCCCTGGCCAGTAATCTAGACTAGGAGACAGATTAGTGAGAGATGTTCCCTGGCCAGTAATCTAGACTAGGAGACAGACTAGTGAGAGACGTTCCCTGGCCAGTAATCTAGACTAGGGGACAGACTAGTTGTTGTTGTTGACTGTACCGTGACTTTCTCCAGGGTGGCGTTCATCTGGTGGTGATCTCCAGGCGTCAGGGGGAAGGCCACGACCTCCTCCGCCTCATCCAGCCAGGACAGAAACTCCCCCATGTCCTCCTGCAGCCCCATCGCTGCAGTACGTGCCTCTGCAGACCTGACACACACAGGAACAGTTAGGAGGAATATCGTATACACACACACACACACACACACACACACACACACACACACACACACACACACACACACACACACACACACACACACACACACAGGGAACAGTTAGGAGGAATACCGTATACACACACACACACACACACACACACACACACACACAGGGAACAGTTAGGAGGAATACCGTATACACACACACACACACACACACACACACACACACACACACACACACACACACACACACATACATACACACACACACACACACACACACACACACACACACACACACACACACACACACACACACACACACAGGGAACAGTTAGGAGGAATACCGTATACACACACACACACACACACACACACACACACACACACACACACACACACACACACACACACACAGGGAACAGTTAGGAGGAATACCGTATACACACACACACACACACACACACACACACACACACACACACACCTCCTCTTCCTCTCTGCGATCTCCTGGGTGATGTTCACCCAGCGTGTGTTGAGGGTGTTGAGCTGTAGCCTGATCTGAGCTCCGTCCTCCTGCGTACTCTGACCAATGATCTCCTTCCCTGCAGCGTTCAGCCCTGCCACCACGCCCCCCTGGGCCCCCACGCTCTCCTGCAGCTCCTGACACACCACAGGGTCACAGGGCAAAGGTCATACAACATGTTAATTCGATCAGCTACAAACACCCGTTCATTGTTTCATTGTTGAGCAGGTTTTCTACCGTTAGCTGATCAACTGTTTAGCTGACACAGCATGTTATCATGTTGTCATGTTGTCATCCTGTTGTCAACAGGAAACTGTTTTATTAAACTGTTTAGCTGACACAGCATGTTATCATGTTGTCATCCTGTTGTCAACAGGAAACTATTTTATTAAACTGTTTAGCTGACACAGCATGTTATCATGTTGTCATCCTGTTGTCAACAGGAAACTATTTTATTAAACTGTTTAGCTGACACAGCATGTCATCCTGTTGTCAACAGGAAACTATTTTATTAAACTGTTTAGCTGACACAGCATGTCATCCTGTTGTCATGTTGTCATCCTGTTGTCAACAGGAAACTGTTTTATTAAACTGTTTAGCTGACACAGCATGTTATCATGTTGTCATCCTGTTGTCAACAGGAAACTATTTTATTAAACTGTTTAGCTGACACAGCATGTCATCCTGTTGTCAACAGGAAACTATTTTATTAAACTGTTTAGCTGACACAGCATGTCATCCTGTTGTCATGTTGTCATCCTGTTGTCAACAGGAAACTGTTTTATTAAACTGTTTAGCTGACACAGCATGTCATCCTGTTGTCAACAGGAAACTGTTTTATTAAACTGTTTAGCTGACACAGCATGTCATCCTGTTGTCAACAGGAAACTGTTTTGTTAAACTGTTTAGCTGACACAGCATGTCATCCTGTTGTCAACAGGAAACTGTTTTATTAAACTGTTTAGCTGACACAGCATGTCATCCTGTTGTCAACAGGAAACTGTTTTATTAAACTGTTTAGCTGACACAGCATGTTATCATGTTGTCATGTTGTCATCCTGTTGTCAACAGGAAACTGTTTTATTAAACTGTTTAGCTGACACAGCATGTTATCATGTTGTCATCCTGTTGTCAACAGGAAACTGTTTTATTAAACTGTTTAGCTGACACAGCATGTCATCCTGTTGTCAACAGGAAACTGTTTTATTAAACTGTTTAGCTGACACAGCATGTTATCATGTTGTCATCCTGTTGTCAACAGGAAACTGTTTTATTAAACTGTTTAGCTGACACAGCATGTCATCCTGTTGTCAACAGGAAACTGTTTTATTAAACTGTTTAGCTGACACAGCATGTTATCATGTTGTCATCCTGTTGTCAACAGGAAACTGTTTTGTTAAACTGATTAGCTGACACAGCATGTTATCATGTTGTCATCCTGTTGTCAACAGGAAACTGTTTTGTTAAACTGATTAGCTGACACAGCATGTCATCTTGTTGTCAACAGGAAACTGTTTTATTAAACTGTTTAGCTGACACAGCATGTCATCTTGTTGTCAACAGGAAACTGTTTTATTAAACTGTTTAGCTGACACAGCATGTCATCTTGTTGTCAACAGGAAACTGTTTTATTAAACTGTTTAGCTGACACAGCATGTCATCTTGTTGTCAACAGGAAACTGTTTTATTAAACTGTTTAGCTGACACAGCATGTTATCATGTTGTCATCCTGTTGTCAACAGGAAACTGTTTTATTAAACTGTTTAGCTGACACAGCATGTCATCCTGTTGTCAACAGGAAACTGTTTTATTAAACTGTTTAGCTGACACAGCATGTTATCATGTTGTCATCCTGTTGTCAACAGGAAACTGTTTTGTTAAACTGATTAGCTGACACAGCATGTTATCATGTTGTCATCCTGTTGTCAACAGGAAACTGTTTTGTTAAACTGATTAGCTGACACAGCATGTCATCTTGTTGTCAACAGGAAACTGTTTTATTAAACTGTTTAGCTGACACAGCATGTCATCTTGTTGTCAACAGGAAACTGTTTTATTAAACTGTTTAGCTGACACAGCATGTCATCTTGTTGTCAACAGGAAACTGTTTTATTAAACTGTTTAGCTGACACAGCATGTTATCATGTTGTCATCCTGTTGTCAACAGGAAACTGTTTTATTAAACTGTTTAGCTGACACAGCATGTTATCATGTTGTCATCCTGTTGTCAACAGGAAACTGTTTTATTAAACTGTTTAGCTGACACAGCATGTTATCATGTTGTCATCCTGTTGTCAACAGGAAACTGTTTTATTAAACTGTTTAGCTGACACAGCATGTTATCATGTTGTCATCCTGTTGTCAACAGGAAACTGTTTTATTAAACTGTTTAGCTGACACAGCATGTTATCATGTTGTCATCCTGTTGTCAACAGGAAACTGTTTTATTAAACTGTTTAGCTGACACAGCATGTTATCATGTTGTCATCCTGTTGTCAACAGGAAACTGTTTTATTAAACTGTTTAGCTGACACAGCATGTTATCATGTTGTCAACAGGAAACTGTTTTATTAAACTGTTTAGCTGACACAGCATGTTATCATGTTGTCATCCTGTTGTCAACAGGAAACTGTTTTATTAAACTGTTTAGCTGACACAGCATGTTATCATGTTATCATGTTGTCATGTTGTCAACAGGAAACTGTTTTGTTAAACTGTTTAGCTGACACAGCATGTCATCCTGTTGTCAACAGGAAACTGTTTTGTTAAACTGTTTAGCTGACACAGCATGTCATCCTGTTGTCATGTTGTCATCCTGTTGTCAACAGGAAACTGTTTTGTTAAACTGTTTAGCTGACACAGCATGTTATCATGTTGTCATGTTATCCTGTTATTATGTTGTCATCATGTTGTCAACAGGAAACTGTTTCATCTCAATGATGAACTGTTTAATGACCCTACTCCCAAGGCCCTGCAAGTGGTATTACATTCATGTCAATAGGCTTGAATTGAACAGCACAGTGGAGGTCAATGGATCAACCAACAGCCAATGAAGAGCCACGGTGAATCATCACGTTCTGCGTCTGTGGCCTTGTCCTTCTCCACGCCAGACAGAGGGTACACACACACACACAGATGGTATGGAAACACACAGTACTGAACATGAGCTTTCTATGGCTCATAGATAACATGGTCTGTAGAGATGTGATGGCACTTAGTTAGCAGTCTGTCTCAGAGTTAAGAGATGGAGAAAGAGAGAGAGAGAGAGAGAGAGAGAGAGAGAGAGAGAGAGAGAGAGAGAGAGAGAGAGAGAGAGAGAGAGAGAGAGAGAGAGAGAGAGAGAGACAGGGAGAGAGAGAGAGAGAGAGAGAGAGAGAGAGAGAGAGAGAGAGAGAGAGAGAGAGAGAGAGAGAGAGAGAGAGAGAGAGAAAGATAGCGAGAGAGAGAGAGAGAGAGAGAGAGAGAGAGAGAGAGAGAGAGAGAGAGAGAGAGAGAGAGAGAGAGAGAGAGAAAGAAAAATAGAGAGAGAGAAAGATAGCGAGAGAGAAAGAGAGAGAGAGACAGAGAGAAAGAGAGAGAGAGAGAGAAAGAGAGTGAGAGAGAGATATACATAAAGAAGAAGGACTCCCTAGAGAGAGGCATGAAACGTCGCCCATCACAATTTCAAGGTGTGTGTGTTTACACATGTGTGTGTGTGTATGTGTGCATCCAGGCATTCTTGCCTGTGTGTGTGTGCGTCTGTCTACCTCTCTGTGTCTCAGTGAGTGCAGGTCTTAGAGACAGCTGGTCTCTTCAAAGCCAAGCTGCTTCACACACAGAACAGCTCTTAGATCAGCCCCGCCCATCAAGGCCAGTTTGGCCAAACCCGTCCCAACACTGGCATATGACTGGCACTAAAGACACTGCAGTCTCCTCTGAACAGATGGACTGTGTGTGACGATCATAGGACTCCAAAAGTGGACTGGGCAAGTTGACATCCGATCACACACACATATACTGTACACACACACACACACACACACACACACACACACACACACACACACATATACTGTACACGCACGCACACACACACATATACTGTACACACACACACACGCACGCACGCACGCACGCACGCACGCACACACACACACACACACACACACACACACACACACACACACACACACACACACACACACACACATATACTGTACACACACACACACACACACACACACACACACACATATATACACACACACACACATGCATGGGATGCGCACACACACTACATGTATCCAAAACTGTCTGACACACCGTCGTGGAAGATGATATCACTGCGGGACCTCTGGACCTACAAACGCTCTGATTGGTGGACCACAAGGACCTCTGAACCTATGGCTGTTCTGATTGGTGGAGCCGCAGGGCTTTAAAGAGCACAGCAGTGTAATCCCATAACCCCATTCTCTGCCTGTGGCCTTCATCAACACGCTCTGGCATGAGGGGTATTCAGGCTGCTAGGACCACTGTGTTACCATGGAGACGGAACACACACACTCCGGCACCTGGACACACGCAGAGACAGTGGGCATGTCTACCTTTCGGAGCATAATAGTATTATTCCTAAAACGAGTGGTCTTCATATCCATAGGGCCCTGAGTTTCACCGGATCATGTGATCAAGTCCTCGTATGGTTTAGATAACGGACGTCAAACTTACTTCATCTATCTGCTGAGTGGTTGGATGTGCTTGTGTTACTGTTGAACAGTAGTTACCTTAAGGTGTGGTCTGGTCCCAGCAGGGTCTGTCTTCGCCTGTTTCAGAGTGGTCTCCGCACCACTCAACCAATCACCAAGCACCTTCTGGTCCGCTACGAACTTCAGCCACTTAGCATTGGACGTCTCCCAGCGCCTGCTCACACACACACACACACGGACGCACGGACGCACGCACGCACGCACACGCACGCACGCACGCGCACGCACACACACACACACACGCACACACACGCACACACACGCACGCACACACACACACACACACAAATGAGCGCAGGAAAGTGGACACACGTTCACACACACACACAAAGAAACAACTGTGAGATACCACTGAGATCAGTCAATGAGAGAAGCAGTTAGACAGTGAGTATGTGGAGGGAGAGAAATAGAGGTGGGAGCTGAACCAGCAGGACATTTGAGGTGACAATGGACACAAACTGAGGTCACAATGGACACAAACTGAGGTGACAATGGACACAAACTGAAGTGACAATGGAGTGAAAACTAAACCGTGGAAACAAACAGTCCTGATAATCCTGATGTCATCAGTCTGTGTCAAGTGCATTTACACTAGTGGTGATGATGTTACTGTAGCTTGTCTAGTTAGTTAGTCTAGTGGTGATGATGTTACTGTAGTTTGTCTACTAGTTAGTTAGTCTAGTGGTGATGATGTTACTGTAGTTTGTCTACTAGTTAGTTAGTCTAGTGGTGATGATGTTACTGTAGCTTGTCTACTAGTTAGTTAGTCTAGTGGTGATGATGTTACTGTAGCTTGTCTACTAGTTAGTTAGTCTAGTGGTGATGATGTTACTGTAGCTTGTCTACTAGTTAGTTAGTCTAGTGGTGATGATGTTACTGTAGCTTGTCTACTAGTTAGTTAGTCTAGTGGTGATGATGTTACTGTAGCTTGTCTACTAGTTAGTTAGTCTAGTGGTGATGATGTTACTGTAGCTTGTCTACTAGTTAGTTAGTCTAGTGGTGATGATGTTACTGTAGCTTGTCTACTAGTTAGTTAGTCTAGTGGTGATGATGTTACTGTAGCTTGTCTACTAGTTAGTTAGTCTAGTGGTGATGATGTTACTGTAGCTTGTCTACTAGTTAGTTAGTCTAGTGGTGATGATGTTACTGTAGCTTGTCTACTAGTTAGTTAGTCTAGTGGTGATGATGTTACTGTAGCTTAGTTAGTTAGTCTAGTGGTGATGATGTTACTGTAGTTAGTTAGTTAGTCTAGTGGTGATGATGTTACTGTAGTTTGTCTACTAGTTAGTTAGTCTAGTGGTGATGATGTTACTGTAGCTTGTCTACTAGTTAGTTAGTCTAGTGGTGATGATGTTACTGTAGTTTGTCTACTAGTTAGTTAGTCTAGTGGTGATGATGTTACTGTAGTTTGTCTACTAGTTAGTTAGTCTAGTGGTGATGATGTTACTGTTGCTTGTCTACTAGTTAGTTAGTCTAGTGGTGATGATGTTACTGTAGTTTGTCTACTAGTTAGTTAGTCTAGTGGTGATGATGTTACTGTAGTTTGTCTACTAGTTAGTTAGTCTAGTGGTGATGATGTTACTGTAGCTTGTCTACTAGTTAGTTAGTCTAGTGGTGATGATGTTACTGTTGCTTGTCTACTAGTTAAACAGCTCACACCTGGTGTCTCCCCATGAGGAGGGTTGGCCCTCCCTGGTCTAGTTTGTCTTCACCTGTTGACCCAGTCCTTCCTGTCCAGAGTTAGTAACCCCAGTGTGTCCCCAATAGATTCCCATTATTCCTGGTACGTACCTGAGCCTGTCCAGGTACAGCTTGTTGACTTTGTCCCAGTTAGTGTTGAGCAGCAGAGCTGTCTCCTGAACCCTGGTGCTCTCTGCTGGAGTGGCGATGGCCACCACCTCCTCTCTCCTGGCTAGAGCGCCCTCTACAGGGGGGCGGAGGTTCTTCAGATTCACCTTCACCTCCTGAGACACAGGGACGTAGGCAGACAGGCACGCACACACACACACGTTAACCACACACACACGTTCATATACACGTTTGAAACCAACAGAATGAAACACACACACACACACACACACACACACACACACACACACGCACACACACACGCACACACACACTGACCTGAAGGCACTGTCCCTGCTGGGGTAGGTTGTAGAAGACGGCCTGCCAGTACTCAGGAGAGTTCAGTTGGAAGTCTGTCTCAGAGACGGAACGCAGCAGGGTCTGCAGCTCTCCCAGGTACTCCTACACACACACACACACACACACACACACACACACACACACACACACACACACACACACACACACACACACACACACACACATACACAGACGCACGCGCACACACACGCACACGCTCAATTATAACTAAACAATAACCCCAAACTCATTCTGAACTACACAAACTATACAATATTAAACAACACTAAACACAAAGCCATCTATTACTGATAGATCCTCATCAGTTGATATTCCTACTGTGTTCAGAAGTTGTTCTGGTACTTGTTCTGGTACATAAAGTGCCCTACCACTTTATACTATAGATACCTTCACAGAGGGAGTAAGGTTCCCTACCACTACATACTATAGATACCTTCACAGAGGGAGTAAGGTTCCCTACCACTATATACTGTAGATACCTTCACAGAGGGGGTAGGCTACCTACCACTACATACTATAGATACCTTCACAGAGGGAGTAAGGTTCCATACCACTATATACTGTAGATACCTTCACAGAGGGGGTAGGCTACCTACCACTATATACTGTAGATACCTTCACAGACGGGGTAGGCTACCTACCACTATATACTGTAGATACCTTCACAGAGGGGGTAGGCTACCTACCACTATATACTGTAGATACCTTCACAGAGGGGGTAGGCTACCTACCAATATATACTGTAGATACCTTCACAGATGGGGTAGGCTACCTACCACTATATACTGTAGATACCTTCACAGAGTGGGTAGGCTACCTACCACTATATACTGTAGATACCTTCACAGAGTGGGTAGGCTACCTACCACTATATACTGTAGATACCTTCACAGAGTGGGTAGGCTACCTACCAATATATACTGTAGATACCTTCACAGGGGGGGTAGGCTACCTACCAATATATACTGTAGATACCTTCACAGAGGGGGTAGGCTACCTACCACTATATACTGTAGATACCTTCACAGAGGGGGTAGGCTACCTACCACTACATACTGTAGATACCTTCACAGAGGGGGTAGGCTACCTACCACTACATACTATAGATACCTCCACAGAGGGAGTAAGGTTCCCTACCACTATATACTGTAGATACCTTCACAGAGGGGGTAGGCTACCTACCACTATATACTGTAGATACCTTCACAGAGGGGGTAGGCTACCTACCACTATATACTGTAGATACCTTCACAGAGGGGGTAGGCTACCTACCACTATATACTGTAGATACCTTCACAGAGGGGATAGGCTACCTACTAATATATACTGTAGATACCTTCACAGAGGGGGTAGGCTACCTACCACTATATACTGTAGATACCTTCACAGAGGGGGTAGGCTACCTACCACTATATACTGTAGAT
The DNA here is from genome assembly GCF_045791955.1 of Oncorhynchus clarkii lewisi. Classification (NCBI taxonomy): domain Eukaryota; kingdom Metazoa; phylum Chordata; class Actinopteri; order Salmoniformes; family Salmonidae; genus Oncorhynchus; species Oncorhynchus clarkii. The sequence continues at coordinate 18,222 of NW_027259135.1, read as the reverse complement.
ACCTTCACAGAGTGGGTAGGCTACCTACCACTATATACTGTAGATACCTTCACAGAGTGGGTAGGCTACCTACCAATATATACTGTAGATACCTTCACAGGGGGGGGTAGGCTACCTACCAATATATACTGTAGATACCTTCACAGAGGGGGTAGGCTACCTACCACTACATACTGTAGATACCTTCACAGGGGGGGTAGGCTACCCACCAATATATACTGTAGATACCTTCACAGAGGGGGTAGGCTACCTACCACTATATACTGTAGATACCTTCACAGAGGGGGTAGGCTACCTACCACTACATACTGTAGATACCTTCACAGAGGGGGTAGGCTACCTACCACTACATACTATAGATACCTTCACAGAGGGAGTAAGGTTCCCTACCACTATATACTGTAGATACCTTCACAGAGGGGGTAGGCTACCTACCACTATATACTGTAGATACCTTCACAGAGGGGGTAGGCTACCTACCACTATATACTGTAGATACCTTCACAGAGGGGGTAGGCTACCTACCACTATATACTGTAGATACCTTCACAGAGGGGATAGGCTACCTACCAATATATACTGTAGATACCTTCACAGAGGGGGTAGGCTACCTACCAATATATACTGTAGATACCTTCACAGAGTGGGTAGGCTACCTACCACTATATACTGTAGATACCTTCACAGAGTGGGTAGGCTACCTACCAATATATACTGTAGATACCTTCACAGGGGGGGTAGGCTACCTACCAATATATACTGTAGATACCTTCACAGAGGGGGTAGGCTACCTACCACTACATACTGTAGATACCTTCACAGGGGGGGTAGGCTACCTACCACTATATACTGTAGATACCTTCACAGAGTGGGTAGGCTACCTACCACTATATACTGTAGATACCTTCACAGAGTGGGTAGGCTACCTACCAATATATACTGTAGATACCTTCACAGGGGGGGTAGGCTACCTACCAATATATACTGTAGATACCTTCACAGAGGGGGTAGGCTACCTACCACTACATACTGTAGATACCTTCACAGAGGGGTTAGGCTACCTACCACTACATACTGTAGATACCTTCACAGAGGGTTCAGTCAAGACAGTGTTTGTTGTTATTCCTGTGCTGTGTTCTAGTACAACACCTCTCTAATCCCTCACTATCTCTTTACATTATTTATATTTAAAAAAATAAATATATATATATTTTCATTCTGTTTTCACACTCCTTCCTGGACATTAACATAAGACGCAGTAACTCATAACTCTCTCTCCTGTCATTAAGTGTTGTTCTAAATTACTTTCATGACTCATATGAGACACTTTATCTGAGAATATCACATTCTAACACGCAACCTTTTTAACGATTTCTCATCCGTTGGAATCTTTCCACTTCCACGGCACCTATATAAAACTTGTATAATGAACTTCACAACCTTGTCCCGATATTGATTCAGCTGTCTTGTTGTAAAAATAGAAATGGATAAACAGGAAGAGGTCAGAGTGAGAGTATTGAACCTTTAAATGTGAGTAAATACTGAAGAACAGGTTGAATTAGAGAGAGAGAGAGAGATAGAGAGGAGGATAGACAACCTGATATAATGTGTGGGTTATAGAAACCTGAGTAAATACTGAAGAACAGGTTGAATTAGAGAGAGAGAGAGAGGAGGAGGACAGACAACCTGATATAATGTGTTGGTTATAGAAACCTGAGTAAATACTGAAGAACAGGTTGAATTAGAGAGAGAGAGAGAGGAGGAGGACAGACAACCTGATATAATGTGTCGGTTATAGAAACCTGAGTAAATACTGAAGAACAGGGAGAAAGGTGATTGAGGACACTGGTTCATTTAGAGTCTGACAGACAGAGCAGAAGAAAGTTTAATGAGCCAGTCAGTAGTGTTTAATCCATCCTTCCATAAACACCGTTCGTTACTCAGTCTAACTCACTGGCTTATACCTGATTCACACGTGGATGTGTCATATGCACAGAACACAGCGGGGTGTAAAAGGTACAGTTTGATTGTGTCCCTGTGGATGTGCGTTTGCTGTATGTATATATTGTGTGTGTTGCTCTTAATTGTAACCCAATGGAAGTCATCCAACAATCCCATCATGCACATAACAGCGTTCCCCAGAACTTCACAACAGCAATTCAACTCACCTTTTAGCCCAAATACAACAACATCAAGACATACCCATCTCACCTCTTATGTCAGCTCTGTTTCTTAATGATCAGAAAATGGATCGCGTTGTGATTTGACACAAAGGCACAAAGACGTGCATTGTGTGTTAAGAGTATGTTAAAGTTAAAGACTACACAGCACCAACAGAACTAGGCTATGGCAGAGTAGGTTCAGTCATGAGGACAGAAGGACAGTAGTCATTCATAGGTCTATACCGTGTAAATACAGTGGGATTTCACAGTTAAATACCTGGTCATTGGTATTTATTATGGATCCCCATTAGCTGCTGCTTTGGCAGCAGATACTCTTCCTGGGGACCAGGAAGTGGAGGGGTCTCTGACGTACCGTGACAGAAACAGCCACCATAGTGTTCATGTGTGTTCACTGTTGATACTGTATGCCTGGCCAAATATAGATGGATGTAGACTACATGTGGGTTTGTCTTGTTTTGTGGTCTACTGATGCTTGTCTTGTTTTGTGGTCTACTGATGCTTGTCTTGTTTTGTGGTCTACTGATGCCTGTCTTGTCTTCTTGTTTTGTGGTCTACTGATGCCTGTCTTGTTTTGTGGTCTACTGATGCTTGTCTTGTTTTGTGGTCTACTGATGCTTGTCTTGTTTTGTGGTCTACTGATGCTTGTCTTGTTTTGTGGTCTACTGATGCTTGTCTTGTTTTGTGGTCTACTGATGCTTGTCTTGTTTTGTGGTCTACTGATGCCTGTCTTGTTTTGTGGTCTACTGATGCCTGTCTTGTTTTGTGGTCTACTGGTGCCTGTCTTGTTTTGTGGTCTACTGATGCTTGTCTTGTTTTGTGGTCTACTGGTGCTTGTCTTGTTTTGTGGTCTACTGATGCTTGTGACGGAGGTTTTAAAAGCAGCCAAATGTCCCTATGATCCAAGTCACATGACTAAACACACTCCTCCTCCTCACCAATCCAGTGCTTCATTCATCAGCCCTGCCACACAGGCAGGTGTTCATGTGTGTGGAGCCCTGTGTGAAGATTTGAGTATGGTGCGTTTTCATTGGGTGACTGGATACATACATGAGGATCATTGATTGGTTGTGACTCCAGACAGGGGTCAGGTGACTGTGATTGACACAACCCATGTTGATTGACAGGACATGCGGTGGTGATGTGAGGCAGGAAACCAGAAACAGAACACAACAGAACAGCAAATCAGAGGCCAGCTGTGTAACATGGTGCTTCTTCACACACTGAGGGAAGGATGGAGGGATGAACACCTGGATGATGCAACTGAGGAGGAAAACTAGAAAACCCCCATTCAGTAATACTGTCTGAAGGCTACAAATCATCCCCTCAGTAATACTGTCTGGAGGCTACAAATCATCCCCTCAGTAATACTGTCTGAAGGCTACAAATCATCCCCTCAGTAATACTGTCTGAAAGCTACATATCATCCCTCAGTAATACTGTCTGAAGGCTACATGTCATCCCCTCAGTAATACTGTCTGACGGCTTCATATCATCATCCCTCAGTAATACTGTCTGAAGGCTACATGTCATCCCCTCAGTAATACTGTCTGAAGGCTACATATCATCCCCTCAGTAATACTGTCTGAAAGCTACATGTCATCATCCCCTCAGTAATACTGTCTGAAGGCTACATATCATCCCTCAGTAATACTGTCTGAAAGCTACATATCATCCCCTCAGCAATACTGTCTGAAGGCTTCATATCATCCCCTCAGTAATCCTGTCTGAAGGCTTCATATCATCCCCTCAGTAATCCTGTCTGAAGGCTTCATATCATCCCCTCAGTAATACTGTCTGAAGGCTTCATATCATCCCCTCAGTAATACTGTCTGAAAGCTACATGTCATCATCCCCTCAGTAATACTGTCTGAAAGCTACATGTCATCATCCCCTCAGTAATACTGTCTGAAGGCTACATGTCATCATCCCCTCAGTAATACTGTCTGAAGGCTACATGTCATCATCCCCTCAGTAATACTGTCTGAAGGCTACATGTCATCATCCCCTCAGTAATACTGTCTGAAGGCTACATGTCATCATCCCCTCAGTAATACTGTCTGAAGGCTACATGTCATCATCCCCTCAGTAATACTGTCTGAAGGCTACATGTCATCATCCCCTCAGTAATACTGTCTGAAGGCTACATGTCATCATCCCCTCAGTAATACTGTCTGAAGGCTACACATCATCCCCTCAGTAATCCTGTCTGAAGGCTACATGTCATCATCCCCTCAGTAATCCTGTCTGAAAGCTACATGTCATCCCCTCAGTAATACTGTCTGAAAGCTACATGTCATCATCCCCTCAGTAATACTGTCTGAAGGCTACATGTCATCTAGTTGGCTTGGCTCTGGGGCCTTCAATAACTTGTTAACAGACCCTTGTTATTAAGAGACTTGCTATCGGACTGGACTAGGATATACCTGCCGTCTGATTGGACTAGGATATACCTGCTGTCTGATTGGACTAGGATATACCTGCTGTCTGACTGGACTAGGATATACCTGCTGTCTGACTGGACTAGGATATACCTGCTGTCTGATTGGACTAGGATATACCTGCCGTCTGATTGGACTAGGATATACCTGCTGTCTGATTGGACTAGGATATACCTGCCGTCTGATTGGACTAGGATATACCTGCTGTCTGATTGGACTAGGATATACCTGCTGTCTGACTGGACTAGGATATACCTGCTGTCTGATTGGACTAGGATATACCTGCTGTCTGATTGGACTAGGATATACCTGCTGTCTGACTGGACTAGAATATACCTGCTGTCTGTCTGGACTAGGATATACCTGCTGTCTGACTGGACTAGAATATACCTGCTGTCTGATTGGACTAGGATATACCTGCTGTCTGACTGAACTAGGATATACCTGCTGTCTGACTGGACTAGAATATACCTGCTGTCTGATTGGACTAGGATATACCTGCTGTCTGACTGGACTAGGATATACCTGCTGTCTGACTGGACTAGAATATACCTGCTGTCTGTCTGGACTAGGATATACCTGCTGTCTGACTGGACTAGGATATACCTGCTGTCTGACTGGACTAGAATATACCTGCTGTCTGTCTGAACTAGAATAGACAGGTTAACTACATCATATCAACGTCTGGTGTTTGCATCTCACTCATTCAGGAGCCCTTTATTTCATGTTTAATATTGAAATTCACTGACTGATATTAGTTGGTTGATATTTGTCTTTCCTATTTGATTAATGGATTAGTGACTTCACTGACAGCTCAATCCAGGTTATAATTAGTAGTTGGTTCTTACTAGCTAGCTGGCAGGGGTAAGTTGGCACCAGGGAATGCTGTCAATTCCAATCAATTGAGAAAGTAAACCAAATTCCAATTCCAAATGTTGCTCATTGAAAAGCATTCAAGATAATTGGAATTTCAGATTACTTCCTGAATTCAACAGGATTTAAATGGAATTGAACCCAACCCTGGTTGACACGGGACAAGTTGGCACGGCGCAGATTGGCACGGGGCAGGGGGAACTCACACTTTGTCGGCGGTAGGGGGTG
>NW_027259135.1:0-2500 GCF_045791955.1 Oncorhynchus clarkii lewisi | reverse complement strand
CTAAAGTAGTGCACTATATAGGGAACAGAGCCCTATGGTCCTGGTCTAAAGTAGTGCACTATATATAGGGAACAGAGCCCTATGGTCCTGGTCTAAAGTAGTGCACTATATAGGGAACAGAGCCCTATGGTCCTGGTCTAAAGTAGTGCACTATATATAGGGAACAGAGCCCTATGGTCCTGGTCTAAAGTAGTGCACTATATATAGGGAACAGAGCCCTATGGTCCTGGTCTAAAGTAGTGCACTATATATAGGGAACAGAGCCCTATGGTCCTGGTCTAAAGTAGTGCACTATATATAGGGAACAGAGCCCTATGGTCCTGGTCTAAAGTAGTGCACTATATAGGGAACAGAGCCCTATGGTCCTGGTCTAAAGTAGTGCACTATATAGGGAACAGAGCCCTATGGTCCTGGTCTAAAGTAGTGCACTATATATAGGGAACAGAGCCCTATGATCCTGGTCTAAAGTAGTGCACTATATATAGGGAACAGAGCCCTATGGTCCTGGTCTAAAGTAGTGCACTATATATAGGGAACAGAGCCCTATGGTCCTGGTCTAAAGTAGTGCACTATATATAGGGAACAGAGCCCTATGGTCCTGGTCTAAAGTAGTGCACTATATATAGGGAACAGAGCCCTATGATCCTGGTCTAAAGTAGTGCACTATATATAAGGGAACAGAGCCCTATGGTCCTGGTCTAAAGTAGTGCACTATATAGGGAACAGAGCCCTATGGTCCTGGTCTAAAGTAGTGCACTATATATAGGGAACAGAGCCCTATGGTCCTGGTCTAAAGTAGTGCACTATATAGGGAACAGAGCCCTATGGTCCTGGTCTAAAGTAGTGCACTATATATAGGGAACAGAGCCCTATGGTCCTGGTCTAAAGTAGTGCACTATATAGGGAACAGAGCCCTAGGGTCCTGGTCCAAAGTAGTGCACTATATATAGGGAACAGATCCCTATGGTCCTGGTCTAAAGTAGTGCACTATATAGGGAACAGAGCCCTATGGTCCTGGTCTAAAGTAGTGCACTATATATAGGGAACAGAGCCCTATGGTCCTGGTCTAAAGTAGTGCACTATATAGGGAACAGAGCCCTATGGTCCTGGTCTAAAGTAGTGCACTATATATAGGGAACAGAGCCCTATGGTCCTGGTCTAAAGTAGTGCACTATATATAGGGAACAGAGCCCTATGGTCCTGGTCTAAAGTAGTGCACTATATATAGGGAACAGAGCCCTATGGTCCTGGTCTAAAGTAGTGCACTATATATAGGGAACAGAGCCCTATGGTCCTGGTCTAAAGTAGTGCACTATATAGGGAACAGAGCCCTATGGTCCTGGTCTAAAGTAGTGCACTATATAGGGAACAGAGCCCTATGGTCCTGGTCTAAAGTAGTGCACTATATATAGGGAACAGAGCCCTATGATCCTGGTCTAAAGTAGTGCACTATATATAGGGAACAGAGCCCTATGGTCCTGGTCTAAAGTAGTGCACTATATATAGGGAACAGAGCCCTATGGTCCTGGTCTAAAGTAGTGCACTATATATAGGGAACAGAGCCCTATGGTCCTGGTCTAAAGTAGTGCACTATATATAGGGAACAGAGCCCTATGATCCTGGTCTAAAGTAGTGCACTATATATAAGGGAACAGAGCCCTATGGTCCTGGTCTAAAGTAGTGCACTATATAGGGAACAGAGCCCTATGGTCCTGGTCTAAAGTAGTGCACTATATATAGGGAACAGAGCCCTATGGTCCTGGTCTAAAGTAGTGCACTATATATAGGGAACAGAGCCCTATGGTCCTGGTCTAAAGTAGTGCACTATATATAGGGAACAGAGCCCTATGGTCCTGGTCTAAAGTAGTGCACTATATATAGGGAACAGAGCCCTATGATCCTGGTCTAAAGTAGTGCACTATATATAAGGGAACAGATCCCTATGGTCCTGGTCTAAAGTAGTGCACTATATATAAGGGAACAGATCCCTATGGTCCTGGTCTAAAGTAGTGCACTATATAGGGAACAGAGCCCTATGGTCCTGGTCTAAAGTAGTGCACTATATATAGGGAACAGAGCCCTATGGTCCTGGTCTAAAGTAGTGCACTATATAGGGAACAGAGCCCTATGGTCCTGGTCTAAAGTAGTGCACTATATATAGGGAACAGAGCCCTATGGTCCTGGTCTAAAGTAGTGCACTATATATAGGGAACAGAGCCCTATGGTCCTGGTCTAAAGTAGTGCACTATATATAGGGAACAGAGCCCTATGGTCCTGGTCTAAAGTAGTGCACTATATAGGGAACAGAGCCCTATGGTCCTGGTCTAAAGTAGTGCACTATATAGGGAACAGAGCCCTATGGTCCTGGTCTAAAGTAGTGCACTATATATAGGGAACAGAGCCCTATGGTCCTGGTCTAAAGTAGTGCACTATATATAGGGAACAGAGCCCTATGGTCCTGGTCTAAAGTAGTGCACTATATATGGGAACAGAGCCCTAT